>NC_052666.1:9666374-9966374 GCF_016802725.1 Solenopsis invicta
CAATTTTGTTATGAAATGTATAATGATAATTATTTTATTTGCTATGTAATTTTTAATAATAATATTTCGTTTATTTAGATACTGGTATATTATTTTTTAAATATTACTAGTATTATATGCTAATTAGATTATATATATATTGTTATACGATAATATTGGATATTGGATATTTGTTAGTCGGTCTTATTAATTTTGGTTATTGTCACACATATATAAGGTATAATATATGATTCGTTATTCATTGAATTAATTATCACTTTGTAGTTTTATTGAACTTTTCTGTCAGTTCTGAGCCTTGGTTGTATGTTAATTCAATTTATATCTTGTCGCTACTACTGTCAATTCTACCATGACTACCATGAGTCTTTTTGAAGCTATTTTTCGTAATTTACTTTCCAATTGCCTGTATCTCGTTTTTCTTTCTAGTACTAGTGCTAATAAAGCTTGCGTCAAAATCTGTATGACTTGGGAACACGTATCACTGAGAAAACTTGCTGTCTATTTTAGACTTTTTGACATTCGTCGGTCAAAAAATTATAATTGAACATTAACTTAATTTTCTAGAATTATATGGTTCTTGGTAACTCGACTATCTTCTTTTCTCTTCTCGAATTAGTAGCAATGGTACTGGAATTAAAGTTTGTATGTTTGTATGAATAGTAAAAAATAACACAAATAAAATTTGCGCCGAACACGTTATGACATGTCTTTTTCAACATTTACCGTGCCTTTGAGGTAAATCCTAAGATTTTCCAAGTGAATGGTGGTAAAAGTTCGAAATGAACGATGATCACAGAACTGTTCCGACTTTTACCATTAAGAGTTGGTAAATCTTAAGTTTTACTGGAAAATCGTAAGATTTACCGTAGTTTGGGCTTTTACAGAAACATATATATATAACAATTAAAAAAAAAATATTAAAAAATTTAAAAATACTCTTGTATTATCAGTTAAATTACAATATTTCAAGAACACAAAAGATATATTTGCAATAAAAATTTATAAAGAGTGTTTTAATAACGTTAAAAAAAGTATTAAATTTTTGACATATGTTTTGTGTCCAATTTTAAGTTAATTTAATTGTAAAAGAGCATTTTTGAATGTCTGAATTGATTTAAAATACTGGATTTTAATAAGAAAAAAATTCTTTGTCTTGATGAGTCGAACCTGAAACTTGGAACCTTCAACATAATAGTCAAATATTGTGACAATTGTACCACAAGGTAACTTTAACAATTCTTCCATAATGGTACTATAGTTACTAAAAGTATTAATTATTTTCTCAAGAATGCTTGAACAGAGGGTTCTACCGCAGTAAATGTATAAATGGTTACTACAATCCTTTAAAAGTGTAATTCAAATCTAAAAGTCCGTACAAAATTTGTTTTACTTTTCCACAAAAAATAATTTATTTTGTTTAATATTTGTACTTAAAATATATTTTCGAAATTCGACTTTATATTCTGGATGCATCTTTCATTACATAATATCGGCGCGCCAGAGAGCTCGTTTACTTTCCAGTAGTAAAGTCAACGGACTGTCCTGTGCGCAGATATGATCTACTGCGCGGACTGTTTACATGTGACGCTTCCCGCGCAATAAAACAGTATCGACAACGAGACGAATCTGTTCTTGCTGTAACTCGTCTTCGTAGTCTCGCTGCTGCGGGATAGATTAGTGATAGTGAAGTATTTATAACGAAAGTTATAACATAAAGTTTATAAGAAGAAAGAGTATAGTGTGTGGTTTCGTGTAAACGAAATGGGAAAAAATCACAAAAAGACGAAACATCTCTCTCGTCGTAGATTGAGTAAAAAGGGAAGATGGCCCGAGAGGTTAGTACTTTTTAAATAATGTTATTTAAGAAAATTATTGTCATAAGTGATATGTTACATGCTATACTACCACAAAAAAGCTTCCGCACTATTTTTGCAAATTTTCGCCAATATTACATTTGTTAAAATTAATTGAAAAGGTTACATTCGGCAAAATAAACATTCAATATAATAATACAATATTTGTGCTAATTTTATATTTTTCAATTATTACACTAGCACAAGGTTACAGATATATAGCTTTAGTCTCTCTCTCTCTGTCTCTCTCTCTCTCTGTCTCTCTCTCTCTCTCTCTCTCTCTCCCTGTCTCTCTCTCTCTCTCTCTCTTTCTCTCTCAACATAGATCGAAGTACTCTATATACAGGACGGTGTATAGCGAGTATGTAACATACATATATTGTAAAACACCCCGCCCCCCCCCACACACACACACACACACACACACACGTGCTCGTAATACACTAGGCAACAAAATTATCGCAACACTCATTTATATCAAAATTTTGCACAACTTCCTAATCCTTCGTTAAAAATTATCGTACTTGACAGTTTTTGTTTTTATTTTAAAGCTAAAAGTCTGTATTTTCAGGTGCATTTGGTCAATTTTGAATTTCTGCTTTCTTCCTTCCGCTGTTTCTTTAAAAGTAAGGACGTGTTTTGTTTCCAAACATGTGCATAGTTTGACGCACTCCACGGGGTAGGGTAAATTTTTTTCGCAAATGTCACGATAGCCATCGTAAAATTTGGAGTTTTCCCTGTAAATTAAAAAAAAATCAGGTTTGTACGATTTTTTTTTGAGAAGTTATGATGTATCAAAGTTATGTATGCATTTTTGTCAGTTACCGCCAGCATTACCCGGATTTCGATTTGTCTCGTTGATGATGAGGCGATCTTCTCTAGCTGACGTTATTCGTCTTCGACCTTGTCCTCTTCTTCGACGAAATCCGCCTGTTTCTTGATAACGAGCACAAACTCGAGCGATAGAGGAGCGATGAACACCTATTCTCCTTGCAACATAACTTTGATTCAATCCTTCCAAAAGAGCAATGATTTGCGCACATTGAATTTCGTTCAAAGTAGACATTGTTACGACTTTATCGTTTACTTCTTGAGTGATACAGTAAAGAATAAGTTTACGCTTATATAGAGTTTTGGTGTTTACAATTTTTATGGGAATCAATGTAAATCGCAACATTTCACAGCGTTTGTCTGTATCATGCAAAAACTGCAAACATCAAAACTGTATACTCGTATAAGCGTAAACTTATTCTTTACTGTATCATTTAAGAAGTAAACGATAAAGTCGTAATAATGTCTAGTTTGAACGAAATTCAATGTACGCAAATCATTGCTCTTTTGGAAGGATTGAATCAAAGTTATGTTGCAAGGAGAGTAGGTGTTCATCGCTCCTCTATCGCTCGAGTTTGTGCTCGTTATGAAGAAACAGGCGGATTTCGTCGAAGAAGAGGACAAGGTCGAAGACAAATAACGTCAACTAGAGAAAATCGCCTCATCATCAACGAGACAAATCGAAATCCAGGTAATGCTGGCGGTAACTGACAAAAATGCATACATAACTTTGATAGATCGTAACTCCTCGAAAAAAAATCAAACCTGATTTTTTTTGTAATTTGCAGGGAAAACTCCAAATTTTACGATGGTTATCGTTACATTTGCGAAAAAAATTCATCCTACCCCGTGGAGTGCGTCAAAGTACGCAAATGTTTGGTAACAGAACACATCCTTACTTTTAAAGAAACAGCGGAAGGAGGAAAGCAGAAATTCAAAATTGACCAAATGCACCTTAAAGTACAGACTTTAAGCTTTAAAATAGAAACAAAAACTTTCAAGTACGATAATTTTTAACGAAGGATTATTTGAAGTTGCAAAATTTTGGTATAAATGATTATTGCGATAATTTTGTTGCCTAGTGTAGTTTAATATTTTTGGTTAAGCATAATACTCTGAAATATTATACTGTGAACATTTGTTTATTTTCATGTTAATTTAAAAATGGACAATAGATAAATATTTTCTTTAACGTACTTAGTACCAGAAGTTTAGTAGATTAGTAGTTAGAATACAATGTCAGAAGCGTTTATCGTGAAATGACTATTTTTGATATACCAGAGGCGTTTACCGTGTGCTGACCAGCTTTAATTAATAGTCAGATGCGTTTACCGTGTGCCGACCATCTTTAATTAATAGTCAGAGGCGTTTACCGTGTGCTGACCATCTTTAATTAATAGTCAGAGGCGTTTACCGTGTGCTGACCATCTTTAATTAATAGTCAGAGGCGTTTACCGTGTGCTGACCATCTTTAATTAATAGTCAGAGGCGTTTACCGTGTGCTGATCATCTTTAATTAATAGTCAGAGGCGTTTACCGTGTGCTGATCATCTTTAATTAATAGTCAGAGGCGTTTACCGTGTGCTGACCATCTTTAATTAATAGTCAGAGGCGTTTACCGTGTGCTGACCATCTTTAATTAATAGTCAGAGGCGTTTACCATATGCTGACCATCTTTAATTAATAGTCAGAGGCGTTTACCGTGTGCTGACCATCTTTAATTAATAGTCAGAGGCGTTTACCGTGTGCTGACTATCTGTAATTAATAGTCAGAGGCATTTACCGTGTGTTGACCAGCTTTAATTATTTTTTAATTATAATAAAATATATATTCAGTTCATTTTTAATAATACCCAAAGCAATTTTTAACACAGTCTTAAATAAAGAAGAGGATTGTAAAAACTTGAATTTTTTAAAAATTATTTCAGAGTATTAGCAATAAACATGATTAACTTTTAATTAACAGTAAAATTATTTTTAAACGAGTGGTTTTGTTAATACATAATTTTTGTTGCAGGAGGAAGATGTTCAAGACATTGGCTCTTCAAGAAAGTATCTTCACAAAAATATCTTCAAATACTGACGATGAATCTATCGGTTGTCATGACTCAGTAGAATTACTGATTGACTTGACTGATTCAAAGATCAGTATTGAAGATACACAGTGCTCAGAGCCAATGCCAAGTGAAGAAGAGTACAAAAATGTACAAAAATGTGAAGATGACAATACACTTGTTATCGACAACACAGGCGTTATAGAGATTGATCCTCTCGAACATGAGCCTGAAGGAGATCGCATAGTAAATATTGCTTTCTTCATGAAAGAACTGCATCGAACATTTGACAATCATGTGCAAGGAATTGAGTGCCACTTTAAAGACTGGAAACTCGTGAATTCTCGTCGCTATGGGTTTAAGACGCAGTTCTTTTATAAATGCAATATGTGCCATTATGAGGCAAATTTTTGGTCACACCCAAAAAATAGTAAAACTATGGACGTCAATACGGCTATCACAGCTGGAACCATCACTACTGGTGTTGGTTTTGCTCAAACAGAAGAATTGTTTGCAGCTGCAAATGTGCCCTGTATGTCCGAAAAAACATATATCGAACATCGAGAAATAGTACTCGATGAATTTGAAAAAACAGCTGCTGAAAAGATGAAAGAAGCAGCCGATCTCGAAAAGTAAATCGCTCTAGAGAAAAACGAAACAGTAAATGGTAAACCGTACATAGCCGTTGTAGCGGACGGTAGTTGGGCGAAGAGATCGTATGGTACTGGCAGTGCCTACGATTCACTTTCCGGAGTTGGTGCTATTATCGGTTATCGCACAAGGAAAGTTCTCTTCGTTGGTATTCGTAACAAATTTTGCACGGTATGCCATATGGCGGAAAAAAATGGTGTAAAAGCAAAATGTCACAAATGCTACAAAAATTTTGATCGTAACGCAAGCTCTACACGCATGGAATGCGAAGCGCTTGTAGAAGGATTTAAATTTAGTATTCCACTGTATGGATTAATATTTAAAACACTCATTGCCGATGGTGATAGCAGTGTTTATCAAGCTATTCTAGATAATAATCCATATAAAGAACTAGGAATAATAGTGGGAAAAACCGAATGCAGTAATCATTTGTTTCGTAATCTGGATAGAAAATTGAAAAAAATCTCAGAGACAACGGAACCAAAGCTGCGTAGAAATCGAGACTTTGTTAAAATACGAAATATTGTAAAAAGTAATATTTCAAAAATTAGAAAAGAAATTAAAAGATTAATTGAATATAGAAGACAACAGAAGCAACCTCAGCATTGTTTGTCTAAGGAATTACGAGAGGATATATTGAACGTTCCTAGCCATATCTTTGGTGAACACAAGCAATGTAAGGAACGTGGTACATGCGAAAACTTTGCTGATGCAAATAAGGAAATAAATTATATTCGGTACTTGAAAACGTACAATCTTTATTTAAAAATTATGACTGCAATCACATATTTAAGCTCGCATTCCGATAGTCTATTGCTCAATGTGACAAACAATTATGCAGAACTATTTCACTCGATAGTCTGTGCAGAAATTGGTGGAAAGCGCGTTTTTTATGGTGCGCGAGGTTCATATAATGCGAGAATTGCGGCAGCTGTTATTCAACATAACACGCAACAAGTTCTCACAGAATTACATAAAAATGTAAATGACTGTGTTCCTTCTATTATCGAGAATCTGGAAAAGCGACGCCAAATAAAAATAGATCGAACCAGAGAATCTCGTAAAATAAATGAAAAACCACAAAAACGTAAAAGAAACGTAAAAGGTGCAGATGCTTACTACGGACCTCAATCGCAACAACCAGACCTTTCCCCTGTTATATTCGAACAATTGAAAAAAAAGCATGTAGAACAATTGTTCGAAAACGCACAAAACTGGGAGGAAATTGAACGCAACACCAGAAAGCAAAGTGATTGCGAATTATGGTTGTCATTGAGAAAAATAATGTTGACAGCATCAAATTTTGGACCGGTATGACGCATGAGACCAACAACGTCTTGTGCAACAAACGTGAAAAATATATTGTTTCCTCATGTCATTGATACAGCAGCCATGAAATATGGTCGCGACATGGAAGAAATAGCGAAACAAGATATATGTTCGAAATTGAAAATAGATATAAAACCTTGCGGATTGTTTGTTGATATTAACAATCCATACTTGGGTGCTTCTCCTGATGGACTTATCGATGAAGATGGTCTAGTGGAGATAAAATGCCCTCTTTCAGCTGAAAATTTAACAGCGGAGGAAGCTGTTAGCACATTGCCTCAGTTGAAAGGTATTTTTGATAAAAGAGATCCAAACGTAATAAACCGAAGTCATCGGTTCTTTTATCAAATACAAGGGCAGTTAAATATAGCGCGGCGTGAATATTGCATTTTCGCCGTATGGACACCGAAAAGCGTAAAAACAGTGCGTCTTAATAGAGACAAGGATTTTTGGCAAAATAAAATGTTGCCTGTCCTGGAACGTTTTTATTTTAACTGCGTGCTTCCAGAAATTATAGACAGTCGGCATAATAGACATATGCCTCTCAGAGAGCCTAACTATATAATAGAGGCAAAAGATAAGTTGTCCAAAAGTGGTAACACTAAGCGACAACATGTAATGATTGCATCAGTCAATGAAAAACAAAATCAAGTCATCGATGAAAAACGATTAAAAAATAATATTTCAATAGAGACAAATGATACTGTTTCTATTACTGAGACGGAGCCAGATGACTGTATTATAGTTAGTCATGAAACTAACTATATTCCGACAACAGATGAAATGGCTAGTCGCAGAAGAGTTCTAGATGGTCGTGAGATATCTCTTTCTTCGGTGAAAGAGAATGTCTTGCCTGAACACAGAATTAAATGACGATTCATTGGATCTCTTCTTACGTATAGTGGCAGAAACGTCTCGTTTCGAAACACAAAGCGTACATTACATCGAATTTCCACAATTGATTAGAATCAGTTGCAGCCAAAGTGTACAAATACTAGGAGGCAATTGTACTAATCACTGGCGATGTATATATTTTGACGGAACCAAACTTTACGTGTATGACAGCATACCCGAATGTACGTATGAAAGAATGGCGTCCAAAGAAAAAGTATATATAAGCGCTCGTTTTCCACAAGTAGTACCTACCGATATAAGCTTTGAAAAAGTTCAAGCGCAACCGGATGGTACGTCTTGTGGTATATATGCTGCAGCCTTTGCGACGGATATAGTCTTAGGTAGAAATCCTTGCGAAGAAACATATTCTAATGACGTTGACAAAATGAGACGTCATTTTGTTACTATCGTAGAAGGCAAGGAACTTTTACCTTTTCCAAGACGATAAATATTCTTCGAATGAGATTATTTCGAAGAATAGTAGAATTCTTTCACAAGGAAATGTTATCGCACATTCCAGAAAGCAAAAATAAATCCGTCGAAAAAAGTATAAATTGCGTAACTTATACATGCATTTAGTATTTATTATGTTAATACTGTTTAATGTAAAAAACAGTTGTTTGCCCATGTCGTAAGGAAATGTAATGAAATGAGAATGGAGAAACGTTAAAATATTTTTGGTTGCGTTTCACAGGAATGGGCGATGGAGGGGCCCATTCCGTACAAAAACATTACATAACATGTAATGTTCAATATAAAATCATAGGCGTTTGTCATAGGGTAGCAATCTTTTAATCAATTAAAGTTGAATATATACGTAGATACGCTATATATACGTAAATATGCGTGTGCAGAAAGGTATAAAAATGTACATGTAATATTGTAAATTTAACATTCCAGCAATTAGTTAATTTTTCAATAGCATTTAAAAAATTCCTATATTATAGAAAAATTTTTTAAATAATTTTTGAAAAGAATCATGAGTTTCATTAATTAATTAAAATTATGTAACAAATCATAATAAAAATACGGAAATACTCTTATGTCGAAGACATAATTTTAATTTGGTAGTTAATTATTTTAGTTTTTTAATATTAAATAATAATAGCCGCGAAATAAATTATTTTTTTATGCTGTTGGAAAAGAAAATGGTGTGCCATGAACCATTTATCTTTATAATATAATTTATAAATTCCTCACATTTTTAATACTAAAATAAAAGAAGTTTTTAACTATAATAATAATTTAATACTTATAGTATTCATAACGTAATGTAATAATATTTATTAGTATCATTCATTTATAACTCTTGTCGTGTAGACCATCTTTCGTCCTTTCATATGTAAAATGTGAAAATAATAATAAATATTATTACATTTTATTATAACCACTATATATGTAGATCAATATACGAGTATATATATATATATATATATATATATATATATATATATACTCGTATATACTTTACATTATTATGTTCTGGACTCTCTGAAAACTAAAATAAAATTTACATTTTTTTATGTATTTATGTTTAAATGTTTAAAACATATTTTTTAAAGATAAATAATTTTTTTAAACATAAATATTATGTACGCTACAATTGCCTCCATTCATTAAACATTACATTTCACGGTCTTCACTCTCATTTATACTTCACATTTTACAGAACTTTTTATTTTTGTGACATTTTTTCGACATTTTAAACGTGAATACATTAAAATGTAAATTTTATTTTAGTTTTGAGAGGGTTCAGAACATAATAATGTAAAGTACACACGAATATATATGTATATTGATACACATATATTGTGGTTATAATAAAACGTAATAATATTTATTATTATTTTCACATTTTACATATGAAAGGACGAAAGATGGTCTACAGGACAAGAGTTATTAATGAACAATACTAATAAATATTATTACATTGCGTTATGAATACTATAAATATTAAATTATTATTATAGTTTAAAATTTTTTATATTTTAATATTAAAAATGTAATGAAATTATAAAATATATTAAAAATATAAATGTTTCATAGCACACCATTTTCTTTTCCTATAGCATTAAACAATAATATATTCCGAGGCTATTATAATATTGAAAAACTAAAATTATTAACTATCGATTTAAAATTGTGTCTTTGACATAAAAGTAATTTCGTATTTTTATTATAATTTGCATGAAACGGAAACTGTAACAACAACACTGATTGAACCTACCGCGTTCAAAAAAGGAAACGAATTTTACCAACTCACTCAAACAAACCAAAAGTGGTTTATAAACCTTTCAAAAACCGTAATTCCTAACGAGGTATCGAACCTACTGCAATTGGGAGGGAAATTTTGCATACCTAGCATAAACAAAAAATCGGCGATACACGAGTTTATAAAAGATATCGAAGGTAACACCAACAAATTTAACGCACAACAAAAAACCGATATTCGTAACATCGTAGTTCCACAATTGCAACGGTTCCTAGATACTCGTACAAACAATAACGACATTGACAAGAAACTGATCTCCATGTTTAAATACACAATATAATTTTTAAAACAAAATGACAATATAATAATCACGCGTGCGGACAAGGGAAATGCAGTGGTTGCAATGGATGGAGAGAATTATTTACAAAAAATGCAAAGCCTACTTAATGATAAAGACACGTATTCCATAGAAAAAAAGAGATCCAACAATTAAATTAGAAAAAACATTAAACGATCGGGTTAAAACATGGCAGGCTAAGGAATACATATCAAAGAAAAAATTCTACTCATTACGAGCAAGTGACTACATGCTACCAAAAGCTTATGGGTTACCAAAAATACATAAGCCTAACGCGCCCTTAAGAATTATTGTGTCGTCGGTGGGTACTGCTCTTTATCCATTGCAGCTTTTCTGCAGAACACCATATCAGACAGCATTCCGCGAGCGTTGGGCCACGTCGAGAACAGTTTTGAACTCTGTAAACTATTATCGAATAAGAGCATACAGGACTCCGAGACCTTGCTATCTCTTGACGTGACATCCTTATTTACCAATGTGCCATTAGACCTTGCGATCGAGGGGATTAATTCTAGATGGAAATTCATAGAAAAAAAAACCAACATCCCAAAAGACGAATTTATTACAGCAGTACAGTTTGTCTTAGCGTCCACGTTTTTTACCTTTAATAATAAGATATACAAACAAACGTTCGATGTCCCTATGGGCTCACCCTTGTCATCGGTAATTGCAGACATAGTGATGAAAGATCTGGAGTCCAAGGTTCTGAATAACATAAATGTGATTCTACCATTTTACGTACGCTACGTGGACGATATCGCTTTGGCAGCACCCACCGAAGCGGTTGATAGTATCCTAAATGAATTTAACGGATACCATAACCGCTTACAGTTTACTATCGAACGTGAAAAGAAACGCAACCTCAATTTTTTAGATACTTTAATTAAAGTCGATAACAACACCTTACATACTGACTGGTTCCATAAAGAGACCTTCTCAGGTAGATACTTATCCTACTATTCACATCATCCAGTTAGCCAAAAAATAGGAACCATCTACAACATGGTAGATCGGGCGTTGTTATTATCACACCCCCAATATCACAAAAAGAATCTAGAATTTTGCGTTAACACCCTAACTAACAACGGCTACCCATTGGAATTGATTTTTAACAAAATCAACATAAGAATCAAAAAATTGATTAATACGAAATTAAATAGCGGAGTTCAGAACCTGATCGACGTGCCGGACACGATCGTGGAAAGAAAAAAGTACTTGGTCTTCCCGTATTTAAAAGACGTGTCTGAAAAAATATCTATGTCCCTGAATAAAGACATAATTAGACTAGGTTTTAGATGTCTAAATAAGCTGGATAAGTTTATTAGGGCACACAAGGACAAGAACATAAAAACAGAATGTAACAACATCGTCTATAAATTAAATTGTAACGACTGCAATGCCTCGTACGTAGGACAAATAAAGAGAAAATTAAAAACAAGAATCAAGGAGCATGCGAACAACATTAAACTTGAAACAGCGAAAATATCCGTTATTAGCGAACACAGACTCCAACAAAATCATTCGATCGATTGGGAAAATGTAAAAATCCTTGATTTTGAACCAAATTATCATAAACGCTTAATTTCCGAGATGATACACATTAACGAACAAAAAAATGGTCTTAATCAAAAAACGGATACGGAACTGTTAGACGACTGTTACAACATTATTTTGAACAAACTGGTCGATATGTAACAAAGAAAGTATAGGGAATAGAATTGTAAACAGAGAAACATTTGACTCATACGCGGGTTGCGTACGCTTCGCAACATCAGAAACGTTCAGTCTCCCTTGTTACGCCGATCAATACAGATCGATCGTTATTCGTTAACATTGTAAGCGATCAGCGTTGAACATGCCTTACAACGACTCTAACGACGAACCGTAAGTTTAACTATTTACACTAAACATGTGATTCAACTGACACAGAACTTGTAAAAAACGGCTATTAGTGAGTTTATTAGTGTATTTTTTTTGTTATATTTTTTAAAGTATCATTGGTCGGAGATTAATTAATTTGCACGAGTCGTACAAGAAGCGATACGTAGACCGAATTGTTGGACACGATTTGTTTCGCGGACTGGAAATCGACGAAGCAAGAATAGAAATTTCGGACCATGGGCTTTAAATCCCGGACTACTGTACTTAAAAGGCTGTTATGAAGATTTGTTTGCGCTCTGCGTCTGTAATGTACGAATACACAGACACTGAAGAAGACTCCGTAGAGTTGAAACGTTTGTGTCCTTTATATATGAATAAATATGTATTATTAGCTATACGAACATCTACACCTTTTTGCTCGTCTCACTGGCCTTTTCAATTAATTGTTAAATTGCATACGAGCTTACAAGAATAGTTGCTAACAACTTATTTTTATTTTAGAAAGACTTTTTATACAATAATAATATTTTACATTATTTGTATAATAGAGAGTATCAAACATACATGTATAATTGTAATGAATTTTCCACAAAGTTATATTAGTGATTATCTTTGAATTTTAAAATAGCACGCGCAGCAATGAAAAGAAAATTAATTTTATCGAAGCTTTTTCTATCAAATTTTTTACTCTGAAACATTTCAATTTATTGGGAAATTTGTAACTGAGAAAAAACGCGCAAAAAAATTTATTCGTCAAATTCTTACATCTTATTTTATATTACAAGTTATTTGATAATATAAATATAAATGTATTATTTGTTAATGTTATCAATGCACAGTGTCTAATTAGCTGTATTTTACTCCTATAAAAAT
Organism: Solenopsis invicta; assembly: GCF_016802725.1. Lineage (NCBI taxonomy): Eukaryota > Metazoa > Arthropoda > Insecta > Hymenoptera > Formicidae > Solenopsis > Solenopsis invicta. The sequence continues at coordinate 9,679,311 of NC_052666.1, forward strand.
GAAATCTGTATTCTCAATTTGATTGTGTTTGCGCGCGAGTGTAGTCGTACGCACTTAAGCGACTACGTCACGGAAGCATCGCTGGAACGCATGCCGATCGGCGTGCCGCATCTTGAACCTTTAAGTCTTGCAATTGATGAAAGAGAGAATTAAAGTTTTTGGTAAAAGACCGTTTGACATTACAACACAGCGATTTACGCAAGTTTATTGATTATGGGTGATACAGCTGACAGTGACGAGTAAATGAGAAATATTGAGTCTTTTACGTGCTCCGTGACATTAAGTTGCGGGCGCGCGAGAGAGTGGTCTAGATTTGCACTCGCTCGACGATGCAAGTGAGAGCGAGCACGCGCGATGTGTTTTACGCACTCCGCGACGGGCGGTTGCGAGCGCGAGAGAGAGCACGAGAGTTGTACTCGCTCGGTGACGTAGGTGCGAGCGAGCGCGAGCAATGTCTTTTACGCACTCCACGACGATTGGTTGCGGGCGCAAGAGAGAGAACACTAGATCTGCACTCGTCCGGCGACGTAGGTGCGAGCGAGCACGAGCAGTGTCTTACGCACTCCGCGACGACTGGTTGCGGGCGCGAGAGAGAGAACACTAGATCTGCACTTGCCCGGCGACGTAGGTGTGAGCGAGCACGAGCAAAGTCTTACGCACTCCGTGGGAGCGCGACGCCACCAACGAATTGCCTTGAGTACACTCTTCGGCTGATAAATTCGGACGTTCGCGATATACGGCCGCACCGGTGAATTTTCTTAGTCGGACTGACTTATTTCGGAGCTCCAAGCGCGCACAGGAATGCGAGAAAATCGGGAGGGGGGGGGGCAATCAGAGCAAGTTGCTCCGATCTGGTGATCCGTTGCCTCACGTGTTTACGCATTCCTGCGTGCTTCGAAATGTGAAGGCCGAAAACGGTTATACTCTACTGCTCTAAGTTAGCTAGATAGAATTTGCAAAATTTCCGGTATTCAATTTTCGCGGATGTTCTCAGCATTACATCTTACGTTAACCGTTTCCAGCTCTCGTTATTTAATTATCGCTCAATCCTGAACAGATTGTGCAATGAAATCTTAGAACTTCCGAGACATAGACACTGTGCATCAATAACATTAACAAAGCATTTATATTTATATTATCAAATAACTTTAGATAAATACAATAAATATATATTACTTATAAAACAAATTTGAAATTAAAAATTAAAAATTGAAAATAAACAAATTAAAAATTAATGAATTAAATGAAAAACTCTATCATTTTTAATTAGTTAAAAAAAAAGTTTATTGCACGTTTAGCGGAAATACGGCGGATATGCTGGCGAGTATGTTGCTGGCGGGTATGCTATTGGCGGGTATGCTGTTGGTAAATATACCGGGTACGCGAGCGGCGGTGGATACACAGTGTATCCGCCAGGATACGATGGCGGTGGTGGTGGATACGTAGCTACAGATGGGTACGCTGGTACATACATATCCCGGTTTTCGTGCAGCAGCGTATCTCTGCCGCTTTTCTTTCTTCGTTAATTTTTGTATATTCCTTCTCAACGCCTCCACTTTCTGAAGAAAAATATAATTTACATTTAATAAATAATTCTATTTTTCAAATAAATATATAAATTTAATAATTTTTCCAATAGCACACACACACACACACACACACACACACACACACACACACACACACACGCACACGCACAAGCACGCGCACGCACGCGCGCGCGCACGCATACAATAAACAAATAATTTTTACTTACGTCTTGGCATCGCTTTCCGTGATGAAGTTACCACCGTCCTTTAAAAAATTTAAAGCACGTGGTTGCCGCGCCGATCGAACGATCTCTGGCCTCTGTGTCTTCTCACAAAACTCACGCTCTCGTGAAAAATCTTATAAATTTCTAGGATTGCGTTATGGAAACAGCAAACAATTTATATATAATAAATTGTCTACTGATAGTGGAATACTAATGCTAAATGCAGTCTAACGGGTCCAACATGGCGTGAGCCTGCGTGAACCGGGGCAGAAACGAGAAAGAACAGTAGCAACAGCGCTCGCTCGCTCTCTCCCCCTCTCATCGGCCTGCGTCGAGCAGCGACGAGTGGGGAGTTCATCTGTCTCCTTTCCTCTACTGCCTGGTGCGAATCCATGAAGCGGAATCGCGTAACGCGGAATGAGAGCGGCACCAATCATGTGCATTCCACGTTTCTCAGCAGCATTCTTCACGCACGTGATTGGTTACGCTCTCGTTCCGCGTTGCGTGATTTCGCTCTATAAATTCGCACCTCTAGACTCATTTTCCGATTTTAATTTGTCGATCCGCGTTACAACGCGCGTGAAACATTATTGTCAATTTTTTTCAAGTTTATATGTATGAATAATTCTATAAAAAATATTCGTAATACATACGTCTCTGTAACATATGTAAAATTTTACTCATATTGTGTATATATAGGTATATGGGACATTCTCCGTCAAAAAGGCCACCCCTGCTGCCCATTTCAATTTTTGAGATAAAATGTTCGAAAAGGGCTTAAAATTTTCGTTGAAATGTCTATTTTTCGATGCCGTTTGGCCTTTTGGAAAATTCAAAATGGCGGACCTAATATCACGGCTAGAATGAAAAAAGCCTTTGAAAAAATAACGTGAATAAATGTGCAAGATATTACGTAGCAGAGGTCTAATCCTTATGTGTAAGTGTGTGAGTGTGTGTGAGTGTGTGTGGGGGGGAGGTGAGGGGAGGGTGGATACGCGCGCTTATACGCGTGCGTGTATAAATGAATCACGTAAAAATCCTTGCTCAACATGGTCTGGCTATCAAGACATTTGCATACAAAATTTCGAATCATTTCATTATCCTTGTCCTGAAAAAGTACGTCACAAAAAACCTACGGTACAGAAAATATTGTTCTTTAAAAAACATTTTCTCCACGGAATAATAGTAAGATTACTTAAAATTACTTTGAAACTTATACTATACTTATATTCCTCTTTTTGAGATAGTTGATCTATATTAGTCACTTTAACTTTTATGTTTGAAATGCTTGATTTCCGCGAATCCCTTAGCCTCTCACATTCGGGATGCTTGATTTACGTGAGTCCCCTTGCCTCTCACATTCGGAGTGCTTGATTTACGTGAGTCCCCTTGCCTCTCACATTCGGGGTGCTTGATTTACGTGAGTCCCTTTGCCTCTCACATTCGGGGTGCTTGATTTACGTGAGTCCCCTTGCCTCTCACATTTGGGGTGCTTGATTTACGTGAGGGGTGAAAATGGTTGGTATGACCACAGTGAGGCGCATCCTGCTGGAAGATGGGCATCCTGCTGGAAGATGCGCATCTATAAAAAGCTGTGAAGAGCCGAGCTGCATAAGACCAGCAACTCAACCAACAAATCCAATCGTCTAGCGTCCCCGTCGCGCACCCCGGGCAATGTGACTTCGGTCATAGCAAATAGAGAGGCAAAAGGCGAAACTCTGGCGCCTAAAAACGAGAGCAACCCAGCTAAGGGAAGGGAAACCCCGACAGAAAAACCATAGAGGAAGGTAACGGGAAACCACCTCCATTACCCTATCCCAAGAGAATCACATGACTGCGTTCAACTCGAAATATTCCGGAGGTTTAAATAGTTCCCCAATCGGATCTCCGGGAGGAACAGATTTGAGCGGGGTCAGGTCGGCGAATATACGTAAGAAGGTCAATATAGGCACATGGAACGTGCGGAGTTTATTCGAGGCAGGAAAACTAGCCAACCTAATTCAGGAAATGAAGAGGCTTGACATCGATATACTGGGCGTGACGGAGACTTGGTGGCCGGGTGCGGGAGTGTGTAATACCGGGGGAGGTGCATTCTACTATTCGGGCAATCAAGATAGGAATCATCGGAAGGGAGTTGAAATCATTGTGTCAGAAAGTTTTAAGAATTGCATCATCGACTTCATACCGTACTCGGATAGGATAGCGCTGATGAGGGTTAATGCAAGGCCAACCAACTTAAATATCATCCAGATATACGCGCCAACTGCTGATGCACCAGACGAGGAGATGGAAATATTCTATGAGCAAATAAAAGAAATGCTGAAGCTCACCAAAAAACATGAGATTAATATAATTATGGGCGACTTCAACTCTAGGATAGGGAAAGAAAGGTATGAGGATCTGGTGGGACCATTCGGACTGGGAACAAGAAACGAGAGGGGCAAACGCCTGGTGCAATTTTGCCAAAAAGAAGATATGAGAGCTACTAACACATGGTATCAATTACCACCTAGGAGACTATATACGTGGAGATCTCCCAGAGACAGCCCAGAGAACATAAGTCGCAATCAGATAGACTACATACTTATCAATAAATGCTTTGGATCTTCAATTAACAGAGTAAGCACTTGTCCTGGAGCGGACGTGCCCTCTGACCATATACTACTACGGGCAGCCATCAAAATCAAACTAACAAAGTATGCAAAATCAGCTTCAAAACGAGGAATTGCATATGAAAAGCTTAAACAAAGAGATATGAAAACTGTAGTGAGCCAAAAGTGAATAGCAACATAGAGGAAATGTTAAAATCAAGAGGAAATGAGCAAAATCCAACCAGAATGTGGGAAGAGTTAAAAGATGTCATGATAAGCATCGCAAAAAGCCAATTGGGATACCGAGAGAGAAACCGAAGGCAGAGCTGGATGACGGATGAGATCCTCTCGCTCATGGACAAACGACGGATATGTAAGAATCAAGCAGATCCACGCAGATATAATGAATTACAGAGAAAAATAAGAGCCAAGATTAGGACAGCAAAGAACATGTGGTTACAACAGGAATGCGAGGAAATGGAAAGGTTGCAAACCCTGCATGACGATTTCAATCTACACAAAAAACTAAAGGAAACAACTGGATTGTACACTATACCGTAAAAGGACTTTTTCGACGATAGTCGATGAAAATAACAACATAGCCAACGATATACAAGAAAAGAATATGAGAGGAATACGTAGGAAGCCTCTTTACAGACGAAAGACCAGACAGACAAATAGAGGCAAACAACGATAATCTCACTGGACCGCCGATCATAATGGAAGAAGTTAAAAAAGCAATAAACACCGCAAAAACAAATAAAGCAACAGGCCCAGATGAAGTGCCATCAGAACTGCTAAAGCTACTAGATGAGAAGGGATTAGCACTTCTCCAAAAAAATTTTTAACAAAATATATGATACAGGAATATATCCCGAACAGTGGCTTTCCTCAACCTTTGTTCCCTTACAAAAGAAAAACAATGCGAGAAAATGCACAGACCACAGGCTGATAAGTCTCATGAGTCATACCCTAAAACTATTCTTGAAAATCTTACATCAAAGAATTTTTAAAAAGTGCGAGAGTAACTTCAGTAACTCACAATTCGGGTTCAGACAGGGGTTAGGCACGAGAGAATCAATAGTAGCAACACACGCTCTGGTGCAAAATTGTTACGACCAGAGGAAGGATGTATGCCTGTGCTTTATAGATTATGAGAAGGCGTTCGACAGAGTTCAACATCACAGGCTTATGGAGGTTCTCAGAAAAACAGAGATAGACGCAAAGGACATACAATGTATAGAAAGCTTGTATTGGAATCAAAAAGCACAAGTCAGAATTGACGGAGAGGAAACCAACGCAATTGAAATCCGCAGAGGTGTCCGACAGGGATGTGTTCTCTCACCCCTTCTGTTTAACCTGTACTCTGAGGTTATTTTTCAGGAGGCGCTCGGGGGCATTGAAAAGGGCATAAAAGTTAATGGAGAATGGCTGAATAACATCCGATATGCAGACGACACAATGTTAGTTGCAGACAACATGGATGATCTGGAACGGCTCCTTAACACGGTAGGACAACACAGTAAGGATATGGGATTGAACATCAACACCAAGAAAACAAAATTCATGGTTATTACCAGAGAACCGGATATATTCAGAAACGCCAGCCTGACACTAGAAAGCAAGCCAATAGAACGGGTAAACAAATTCAAGTACCTGGGAACATGGATGTGCGAAGACTGGACGTCGGAGACGGAGGTAAAATGCCGAATAGAAATGGCTCGCAAGGCATTCATGAAATTTAAAAGAGTTCTCACTAATACGGATTTTGATCGGAATCTGAGAATGAGATTCATTAGATGCTACATATGGTCTATGCTCTTATATGGGATGGAGGGATGGACATTGAAGGTCTCTGAAATGAATAGACTGGAGGCCTTTGAAATGTGGGTCTACCGCAGAGTTCTTAAGATACCGTGCACGGCAAGAACCAATGAAGATGTCTTGAGGCAAATGGGTAAGAACCGGGAAATACTGATTACAATAAAGAAGAGAAAAACGGCATACCTGGGACATATCATGCGCAATGCAAAATATGAGCTGCTACAAAGAATTATACAAGGAAAGATCGAGGGTAAGAGAGGACTGGGGCGCAAAGAGCTGTCTTGGCTCCGTAATATTAGACAGTGGACAGGACTGAGCACGGTGGAGGAATTGATCCATGCCGCGAGGGACGGAGAGAGAATGTAAAGTGTGATCGCAAACATCCATTAGTGGATGAGCATACGAAGAAGAAGAAGATTTACGTGAGTTCCCTTGCCTCTCACGTGTGTACGTGTGTGCGTGTATGTGTATGTGTGTCTGTATATGTAGATAGATGTTTAATGAAATATTTTTTTATTTTTATCCTATATATCTTACTTTTGTTCTCATAACTGCCATAGTATTCCATTTGTATCATTGGAATACCTTTTGATTAGTACTTTATTCTCGTCCACAACTATAAATCCATGATTTTTAAGAATTTGCGGTATAGGCGGTGCAGTTTCAAATCTCTTCTTAAGTTTTCTTTTTACCTTCTCATGGTCAGTTTTTTTTAAATAAAAAATCTTTATGTTCTTGAAATGTTTTTTAGCCCAATTAAAAAGAACTTGAGATGTTAGTATTGCATCCTGTGGTTTAGCAACAAGACTTGCTTTATATGCCTCTCTTTTGAAAGTAGCACCAATGCCATCATAAGCACTTTTACCGTGAGCAGTCGCACTGTAATGCCATTCTGCTTGAATATTGAAATCATGTTTATGATGCACTAAGTTAGCAATCTGAAATTTATTTTTAAAATGCCGTTTCGCCCCATCCGTCATGTATAATACTCTTTTAAGATTTTTGACATTTTTTAAAATCTCTGGAATTAATAATGTTTGTACAGTGTAAACGGCAGCGGTATCGTGTTTCAAACTCTCTAATAAAAATACATTACTCTTGTGCTTCAATTCAGAATTTTCTTTATAATAGTAAATAACAGGAAACACAGTACACTGATCATTGTTGAAGTGAAATGCTTGTGAAGCATTTTGACAAACATATGAAAAGTTTTCAGAAAAATCAAACATGACAATTACTTCATCTTCACAAAGATTCTCTTTTTTTCTGAAATGAAAAGCATTTGTTGTTTGACGATAAATGAATGAGATTTCAGAATTTGTAATTTGTTGCATAACTCGTTTATGAACTCATCAACTTTTAACTGTTGCGTTAATAGAGTTGATCGATCAGTTCCGGTCCATAAAGAACATTGAACATGGGAAATGCATGAATCGTCCAATAGTTTAGAAAGCTTTGTAGAAAGCTCGGTAGTACCTGGGCATTGATCACATTTATCAAGATAACAATCAGGATTCGATTCCTTACATATAATTTCATTCAAACAATCTTTATAATTGGAAAGTGGCTTGTCTATATTTTCTGTTAGTTTCCGTACATCAATTGCATCAATCATTAACTTGACATTTTCATGGATTGTGCAAACACAAACGGAATGTGTTCCAGAAGCCCCAGGGAGTATGCAATTTCTAGGTCTAAGTTTAGCAAATGTACTAAAGCTAACATCATATTTTGGGTTGGATTCTTTAAATAAGGCATGCAGTTCTTTTAAATTTAATAGTAAAAAACGTTTTTGCACCATTATCCGTTTATTATTATTTATTAAGGAAATGGCATTCTTCATTCCAGGCATTATCCTGCTGTTTATATCACTATTATAAAACTCAATTACTTTTTCAACAGTAGTTTGCGGTAAAACTTTCCCAACTCTTTTAGTAGTATCAGCCATGGTTGAATTTCAATTCCTTAGATTTTTTTGCTAAATATCGTGATGCACCAAATTCTTTTACTATTTTTCTCACACTCCAAGACGACGGAGCTATAGTAAGAATTCGCACCCTTAAAGGATCATTGTGTTTCAAGGTGGAAAATTTTTGTTTAAGACCATCAAGCATTTCTTCCAGTTCAATTTCTCTAGGTGATCGAATGTTATCTTCATTATAAGAAATCTCTGAGTTATCAATATCCATTGTTAATGAGTTTCCATCACTTTCCATATTTGTGACACAATCATTAGATTCATCTAAAGACATATCAACATATTCAGTCCTACTTTTTTTCCTACATGCACAACAAATTTTAAAATTAGTCGGTATCTCAGGAAATTTGTCCCGAATGAATTTTGGTATCACTCGTAAATCTTTACCACAATGTCCTTTTTCACCAAGTTTCCTGAATGGATTCATACATCTATCTGTACGAGATTTAGCCGACACTTTTTATTTTGGATGTGGTACAGGTAAGAGATAATTGGAATAATTGTAGAAAAAGTAAAAGTCGATAAAGAAGAGACAAAAACGTGAATTGAATATTCTATTTAACATAAAAAAACTTATTGATTGACTGAATTGCAAACTATAATTAATTAACTCGATAAATTCTGTGACTAATAAATGTATTGTGATGAGGTTCTCTAATCCAAAACAAGACGAGAAAATTTGAAAAATGAAAAAATATTGCTGTGTCTTTTATTCCATATGTGTAGTTTTTTATGTACGAGATATAAGCACTGCCACATCCATCTAGCGGCGATACCGCGTACTACTCGCAGGTGTACGACTTTAAAGATAGATCTTTTGGGTTCATGCAGTGAATATGTCGTCAATATATTCGATTGACTTGTTCGCTATCGACTGTCAATCTTATGTATTTTGATCAACAGATGCTGCTGCATTTTTACGTGATGTTTGCTAACACTATTTGCAATAAAAAAACTGCTTGGCGTTTGTTAATAGTCTGTCATCAATATGTTCGACATTTGCTTACTGTTAACCACTCTGTCATATATTTTACTAAGATTATTGCATATTAACAAAAGTGTGCTACCATAATTGACTATAACAAAGTATGTTTTCTGTTTGCGGTTTTTCTACTAACTAATCTGTTGCCAACATTTGCAATTGTAAAAAATGTTATGAGGGATAATATAAGTTTCAAAGTAATTTTAAGTAATCTTACTATTATTCTGTGGAGAAAATGTTTTTTAAAGAACAATATTTTCTGTACCGTAGGTTTTTTGTGACGTACTTTTTCAGGACAAGGATAATGAAATGATTCGAAATTTTGTATGCAAATGTCTTGATAGCCAGACAATGTTGAGCAAGGATTTTTACGTGATTCATTTATACACGCACGCGTATGAGCGCGCGTATCCCCCCTCCCCCCACCTCCCCCCCACACACACACTCACACACACTCACACATTTACACATAAGGATTAGACCTCTGCTACGTCATATCTTGCACATTTATTCACGTTATTATGTATTTTTTCAAAGGCTTTTTTCATTCTAGCCGTGATATTAGGTCCGCCATTTTGAATTTTCCAAAAGGCCAAACGGCATTGAAAAATAGACATTTCAACGAAAATTTTAAGCCCTTTTCGAACATTTTATCTCAAAAATTGAAATGGGTAGCAGGGGTGGCCTTTTTGACGGAGAATGCCCCATATATATATATATATATATATATATATATATATATATATATACATGTATATATATATATATATAATTCTCTTTCTTATTGTGCATTCAGGCAATTATCTTCAAATTTTACTTCTCTTCCGTCTCAACTTTTCTCAAATTGAAATACTGCAGAGTAAGCAAATTTGTGTAAGTTCAATAACCGTATTCAATATGTTAAATATAATAAAATCTTATTTCAGATGTAATAGTGTGGGTTTAATGTGCACAAAATTGTTTAAATCTACAAATTTATGAGGTTCATGTAATGTAATCTTTCCCAGTGAGATCGTAAAGCGAATGAATTTCGTTATCATTTCTTACTGAATTGTTGAATAGGACTTATTTATTCGTAAAAAAATAATCTGTTTTAGGACAAAAACCGCTTGTAATCTTATAAACTTATAATGAAATTATAAGTTGTTTTTTCCTAGGTAACATTGGTTTTCATGAGAATAAATAACTTTTTTTCAACATCTGACGTTAACTTTTATATCAAATGTAAAATGCGGGGTCTACAATGCAGTCGTTAAGATGCTACGACTCTGCGACGGACCAATCAAAGAAAAAAAAATCATATATTCTCTACTTTGATTGGTCCGTCGCAACGTCGTAACATCCTAACGACTGTATTGGGTGTACTCCAAAAGTTCTATCGAAAATATCTCTTTTAATAATAAGTTAAAGTTGGTGACACTGTAACTAACTACGCTATTCTCCATAATAAAAGTTGAGTTTGTGATTTCGTTAGCTTGCAGAGACCATCGGAGAAATTAGTTTAATTTCTTGTAATTTAATTATTTATAAAAAAATTTTAATGACGTATTATTTATTAAAATAATTCTAATCATGTATTATTAAAATTAAGAGACGCGGTAGCGTCTCGCGTTAAGAATATTTAAAAAAAAATTTTTTTTTAACCAAGTAAATAAAAGACGCTACCGTGTATCATTTACAGGAAGGAACTCAGTTTTTTACAAATAAATGGTTGTACTTTTTAAACAAATTAATGTTATTAAAAAATGAATGTAAGGGGGGTAAGTGTTGATTTTTCCGAGCACAATGACACAAGAATGATGCCCGTACGTGCAGTTGAATCTGAGATATGAATTATGCATGTATTTTTTATCCCGATTTATGTCATTCAGATACGTCGTCGTCGTGGTCTTCCTCTTCGAGAAATTTCAGAATTGTCCCGTTTGGCGGTAATTTTGAAAAGCTATATGAATATATATAAAAAATATTTCAAAAACTTGGTCTCTCTCTCTGTTTCTCACTCTCTTTTGCTTGCTCTAGTTCTTCGACTCTCTCTCTCTCTCTCTCTCTCTCTCTCTCCCCCTCTCTTTCTCTTCCATTCTCTCGATCTGTACCGTTCTTTTTTGCTCTCTACCGTTTTTCTACGCTCTTTCTCTCGCTTTCCCATGCTTTCTCTCGTTGTCTATCGTTTTTCCTTATTATCTCTCGCTCTCCTACGTTCATTTTTACCATTCTTTCTCTCATTCTCTATCGTTCTCTTCCGCTCTCTCTCGCCCTCTCCCGCTCTCCTTCACTCTCCTTCTCTCTCTATTGCTTTCCTACGCTCTCCTACGCTTTTTACCGCTCTTCCTCGCTCTCTACCGCTCTCCTTCGTCCTCTACCGCTCTCTCTTGCCCTTTACTGCTATTCCTCGTTTTAGAAACCGTTCGCTTTTGCTTTCTTTTGCCCTCTCCCGCTCTCTCTCGTTTTCTACCACTCTTTTTCGCCCTCCCTCGCTCTCCTTCACTCTTCCTCCCTCTTTATTGCTTTCCTACGCTCTTCTACGCTTTCTATTGCTTTTCCTCGCTCTCTACCGCTCTCCTTCACCCTCTACCGCTCTCCATCATCCTCTACCGCTCTCCTTCGCCCTCTACCGCTCTCCTTCGTCCTCTACCGCTCTCCTTCGTCCTCTACCGCTCTCCTTCGCCCTCTACCGCTCTCCTTCGTCCTCTACCGCTCTTTCTCGCTTTCTACCGTTCGCCTTTGCTTTCTTTTGCCCTCTCCCGCTCTCTCTCGTTTTCTACCACTCTCTTTTGCTCTCCCTCGTTCTCCTTCACTCTTCCTCCCTCTTTATTGCTTTCCTATGCTCTTCTACGCTTTCTATTGCTTTTCCTCGCTCTCTACCGCTCTCCTTCACCCTCTACCGCTCTCCTTCACCCTCTACCGCTCTCCTTCACCCTCTACCGCTCTCCTTCGCCCTCTACCGCTCTCCTTCGCCATCTGCCGCTCTCTCTCGCCCTCTACTGCTCTCCCTCGCTTTCTACCGTTTGCATTTGCTTTCTTTCGCTCTCCCCCGTCCTCTCTCGTTCTTTACTGCTCTCCTTCGCCTTCCCTCACTCTCCCTCCCACTCTATCGCTTTTTTACGCTCTCCTACGCTTTCTACCGCTTTTCCTCGCTCTCTACCGCTTTCCTTCGCTCTCTCTCTCTCTCTCTCTCTCTCTCTCTCTCTCTCTCTCTCTCTCTCTCTCTCGCCCTCTACTGTTTTCCCTCGCTTTCTACCATTTGTCCTTGCTTTCTTTTGCTCTCCCTTGCTCTCTCTTGTTTTTTACCGTCCTTCTTCCCCCACCCTCGCGCTCTTTTACTCTCCCTCCCTCTCTATCATTTTCCTACGCTTCTTTGCTCTTTCTCTTTCTTCATCGCTCTCCACTTTTCCACGCCCTCATCCCTTGCTCTTTATCACTCTCCTTTGCTTTCTTTTTTGCTGTCTGCTCTCCTTCGCTCTCTATTGCTCTCCCTCGCTCTCTACCGCACTGTTTTGTTCTTTCTTTTTTCTTGTATCCAGATAATTACTTTTGCAACTCTTTACAAAACATATACATTTTCTTTTGTCTCTATATAACCTTACTACGTCTATGATATATTATTACTGTAACAAAATATTTACCAAAAATTCGTGAAATATCACATACCGTTTTGTGATTAGTTTATGATTTCTTAAAATAGACCAGTGGAGGTATCTCTACTACATAATTTTAGCATAAACTTCCAAGCATGTATAATTATTAGATTTCATTAACAATTAAACCGATCAAGTTTAAGTAATCTGAAGCAATAGCTTGGATAAAATGGCATTATAAAAGTTTTCTTATTTTTTCTTTTCGCACCGTACGTGTAGTTTTTATTTATACAGATAGAAAAACTCACTTAAAAAATATTAAATATGTAAAAAAAACCTCTAAGTATATTTTTTTGTAATATTATTAATGTAACAAAATTCTTAACAAAAATTCGTTAAATCCGCCTAAAAAAGACATTAAAAATGTAAAAAAAGCGCCAAGTATACTTTTTAAATAAAAAACCAAATTAAACTAAACCAAAACTGCAATGTATGAAATCAAATATAATACCATCAAAAAGAAGTAAAATCAAAAATATTGAAAGTATATTTATTACCGATGGGTTGGGAATCTATTGACCACGTTGCGATTGACCACCAGCCATTTACAGTTTTAAACAGTAAAAAAACTCTAGGCACCGGTCGCTCTAAATGACTGTGATCAATCGCAACGTGGTCTAACGGGACACTCCCGTACCAATGAGCAGCAAATTATGTGACAGATAAAATCAAAGATGGGCAAAATCTCTAGCAGCAGCATACTTAACGCGCCCGTTCTTTTTATATAATTAATACCGTCAAAGTTATCTTTTATAACGATTTAGTAATAACGTGTTACGGCAAGTAATAATTTTTTACTACAATAATAATAATTATAAAATAACGATAATCTTTACTAAGATTATTAGTGCACAAAATTTCATATAAAGTTCATTTAAATGCACTAACAAACTTATTAAATATTTATTCAAATTAAGATTCATTGTAAGCCTAAAATTTATTTAACAAAATCTTTTGGAAACATTATGTCTATACTTGTAATAAAGTTTATTTTATAAAAGAAGAAATTTTATAGTAAGCAAATTGTTCACACGTTGCTTCTTCATGTTTTATTCAGTAAAATCTATATTATTTAAACTTTGTATTCAATACGAAATTTTGTATTTTGTATAAAGCAATATAATCCACTTAAAAAATAGAAGTATTATGTCAAATAATAGCTTCTATTGTTACCATAACAAAGTTTAGGAATGAATGTCTTTTCAATTTAGTCATAAAATGATGGTCATTCTATTTTCCTTGTTATTTAAGAAGTAACAATAGTAAAATGAGCTGTGTGTGTATGTGTGCGTGTATGTTGACTTACATCACACGCATGTGCACATACATATATACATATTAATTTAAAATATAACCTACACTTTAATCATTATTTACAAAACTTGTTAAATAATGATTAAATCAATTTTCAGTACTGGCATTGATTGGAACATAGTTCTAATAATAACATTAATATTTAACAAAATTAATCTAAATTCTGGTAAAAATGACGTTATAAAATGCAGTGTGCTAAAAAATTATTAGAAAAATTATTAGGTCAGTTTAACATAAACATAAGCTTGTTAAATGTACAGAATAGTTTAGTTTAAATTTTTACAATATTTATCATTACATTTAACCCTTAAACACACCAATCCTGTAAAATACGGAAACACATTTTTGGGTCTAGGTTACTTTTTCAACTTTGAGAAGCTATAACTTTGATTACAATCAATATTTTTCTACGATTTTTTTTTCAAAACGAAAGTTCAAAATCTCAGAAGTGTGACTGCACAATTGGCATTGCCGAAAAATAATTTATTGTGAAGTTATAAAAGAAAAACCATTAAGCAAAAATGAGAAATTAGTTAAAAATCCACTTTTCTTTCAAAAAATCATATTTTCGCAACAAAAAACTTTCAAGGACTTTCAAATACGGCGTTTTAAAGCTAAAGATTCACATTTTCAAAATAAAATTTGGCAAAGTCATTCCTTTTAAAAAGTATAATTATGTAACATGGAGAATATAAGGTATTTTTGGGCATTTAAAAATTCACTTTAAAAAAAAAATCATTTTTTTGCAACAAAAAACTGTGAAGAACTTTACAATACGGCGTTTTATAGCTAAAGATTCATACTTTCAAAAAAAATTATATCAGTGTTATTTCTATTAGAAAATGTACTTATGTAACAAGGCGAATAAGAGGCATTTTTGATTAAATTGTGTCTAAAATTGAAAATTGATGTGCTTTATGATATATTTCGAAAAAACACTCTTTTCTACAGCATTTTATAGTATTCCAACTTTAGATAGAGTATATGCAAGTAACATCCGCAAACCGACCTGTTCGAACGTGTTTTGTCCAGCTTTTTATGTAAAATACTCACAAAAAAAGTTTCACTTTCACACTATATGGGTCGCATTGACCTTAATAAAACTTTGCTGCCGTGCCGTTTAAATTCTAGTTGACCAAAAAAGTTGATCAACCATATCAATCAAAAGAGGAGATTTCAAACTTTTTTTACTTGGTCTTGGTCCGAACCTCCTATTTCATTCCGTTTCACATAGCAAGCGTGCAAAACTTCATATGGGGTCTCTCAGACCCACTTACGTGTTTAAGGGTTAATATTAATCGTCAAATAATGTAATTTAAAAATCTCGAGATTTACTACAGCATTACAAAAAATAATAAAACAATACTTGTTAAGTTCTAAATAATTATTGTTGTTATAAAAAATTATAACGTTATTACTAAATCGTTATAAAAGTTAACTTTGACGGTATTAATTATATAAAAAAACGGGCGCGTCAAGTATGCTGCTGCTAGAGATTTTGCCCATCTTTGATGTTATCTGTCACATAATTTGCTGCTCATTGGTACGGGAGTGTCCCGTTACATCACGTTGCGATTGATCACAGTCATTTAGAGCGACCGGTGCCTAGAGTTTTTTCACTGTTTAACACTGTAAGTGGCTGGTGGTCAATCGCAACGTGGTCAAAAGATTCCCAACCCATCGGTAATAAATATACTTTCAATATTTTTGATTTCACTTCTTTTTGATGGTATTATATTTGATTTCATTCATTGCAGTTTTGGTTTAGTTTAATTTGGTTCTTTATCTAAAAATATATACTTGGCGTTTTTTTTTACATTTTTAATGTCTTTTTTAGGCGGATTTCACGAATTTTTGCAAAAAATTTTGTTACCTCAATAATATATTGCAAAAAATATACTTAACGCTTTTTTTTTACATTTTTAATGTTTTTTAAGTGGATTTCACGAATTTTTGCTAAGAATTTTGTTACATTGATAATATTACAAAAAAATATACTTAGAGGTTTTTTTATATTTTTAACATTTTTTAAGTGAGTTTTTTATTTGTATAAATAAAAACTACACGTACGGTACGAAAAGAAAAAATAAGTACACTTTTATAATGCCATTTTATCCAAGCTATTGCTACAGATTACTTAAACTTGATCGGTTTAGTTGTTATTGAAATCTAATCTTACATGCTTGGAAGTTCATGCTAATAAAAATTATGTAGTAGAGATATCTCGACTGGTCTATTTTAAGAAATCAAAAACTAATCACAAAACGGTATGTGATATTTCACGAATTTTTGGTAAATATTTTGTTACAGTAATAATATATCATAGACGTAGTAAGGTTATATAGACACAAAAAAAATGTATATGTTTTGTAAACAGTTGCAAAAGTAATTATTTAGACACAAAAAAAACAAAGAACAAAAGAGTGCGGTAGAGAGCGAGGGAGAGCAATAGAGAGCGAAGGAGAGCAGGCAAAAAAGAAAGCAAAGGAGAGTGATAAAGAGCAAGGGATGAGGGCGTGAAAAAGTGGAGAGCGATGAAGAATGAGAAAGAGCAAAGAAGAGCGGTAGAGAGCGTAGAAAAGTGATAGAGAGGGAGGGAGAGTAAAGGAGAGCGAGGGTGGGAGAAGAAGAACGGTAAAAAACAAGAGAGAGCAAGGGAGAGCAAAAAAAACAAGGGCGAACGGTAGAAAGAGAGTGAAAGCAGTAGAGGGCGAAAGAGAGAGAGAGAGCGAAGGAAAGCGGTAGAGAGCGAGGAAAAGCGGTAGAAAGCGTAGAAGAGCGTAAGAAAGCGATAGAGAGGAAGGGAAAGTGAAGGAGAGCGAGGGAGAGCGAAGAAAAGTGTTAGAAAACAAGAGTGAACGGGGGTGGGGGGAGGTGAAAGAAAGTAAAGGCAAACGGTAGAAAGCGAGGGAGAGCAGTAGAGGGCAAGAAAAAGCGGCAGAGGGCAAAAAGAGCGGTAGAGGGCGAAGAAGAGCAGTAGAGAGCGAGGAAGAGCGGTAGAGAGCGTAGGAAAGCAATAGAGAGGGAGGGAGAGTGAAGGAGAGCGGGAGAGGGCAAAGGCGAGCGGTAGAGAAGAAGAGACAACGGGGGAGAGCGAAAGAAAGCAAGGGCGAACGGTAGAAAGCGAGGGAGAGCAGTAGAGGGCGAAAGAGAGAGCGATAGAGGGCGAAGGAGAGCGGTAGAGGGCGAAGGAGAGCGGTAGAGGGTGAAAGAGAGCGGTAGAGAGCGAGGAAAAGCAATAGAAAGCGTAGGAGAGCGTAGGAAAGCAATAAAGAGGGAGGAAGAGTGAAGGAGAGCGAGGGAGGGCGAAGGAAAGTGGTAGAAAACAAGAGTGAGCAGGAGAGGGCAAAAGAAAGCAAAGGTGAACGGTAGAAAACGAGGAAGAGCAGTAGAGGGCAAGAGAGAGCGTAGAGGACGAAGGACAGCGGTAGAGAGTGTATGAAAGCGATGGAGTGGGAGGGAGAGTGAGGGAGGACGAAGGAGAGAAATAGAGAACGAGAGAGGACAGGGGAGAGCGAAAGAATGCAAATACAAACGGTAGAAAGCGAGGGAGAGCAGTAGAGAGCGAGAGAGAGCGGCAGAGGGCGAAGGAGAGCGGTAGAGGGCGCAGGAGAGCGGTAGAGAGCGAGGAAAAACAATAGAAAGCGTAGGAGAGCGTAGGAAAGCAATAATATGGGAGGGATGAGTGAAGGAGAGCATGGGAGGGCGAAGGAGAGTGGTAGAAAACGAGAGAGAGCGGTGGAGAGCGAAAGAAAGCAATGTCGAACGGTAGATGGCGAGGGAGAGCAGTAGAGGGCGAGAGAGAGCGGAAGAGTACAAGGGAGAGCGGTAGAGAATGAGAGAAAGAATGGTAAAAACGAACGAAGGAGAGCAAGAGAGAGTAAGAAAAAATGATAGACAACGAGAGAAAGCATGGGAAAGCGAGAGAAAGAGCGTAGAAAAACGGTAGAGAGCAAAAAAGAACGGTACAGATCGAGAGAATGGAAGAGAGAGAGGGAGGGAGAGAGAGAGAGAGAGAGAGAGAGAGAGAGAGAGAGAGAGTCGAAGAACTAGAGCAAGCAAAAGAGAGTGAGAAACAGAGAGAGAGACCAAGTTTTTGAAATATTTTTTATATATATTCATATAGCTTTTCAAAATTACCGCCAAACGGGACAATTCTGAAATTTCTCGAAGAGGAAGACCTCGACGACAACGACGACGACGTATCTGAATGACATAAATCGGGCTAAAAAATACATTCATAATTCATATTTCAGAATCAAATGCACGTACGGGCATCATTCTTATGTCATTGTGCTCGGAAAAATCGACACTTACCCCCCCTACATTCATTTTTTAATAACATTAATTTGTTTAAAAAAGACAACCATTTATTTGTAAAAAACTGAGTTTTTTCCTGTAAATGATACACGGTAGCGTCTTTTATTTACTCGGTTTAAAAAAAATTAAAAAAAAAATATTCTTAACGCGAGACGCTACCGCGTCTCTTAATATATTGTAACATCCCAGATGGTCAAACGTGAAAACGCAATCTAAACCAAATCACTGCAGAAATTAAGTTGTTCGTAAATTACTATTACATTGCCTTTAATTTAACACAACGAAAATGGTTTTATTAATTTAGTATCAATATGCTAAGTTTTGTTATCAAGCAATGGTCGTTCCAATTGTTGGAACCCATGTTTATGGCAATCTGGTAGCAATTAATTCATGTGAGCAACGATTCTCATTCACAAATATATTAATTGCCGATTTGTTGTTGGAAACTTATATACCGCTATTATATTTATGACAAATTGGTGACAATTTGCAATCGTTTGGCTATCTGGTATGTAATGTGCAGTGATATTTTGTGTGTGTGTATGTGTGTTGCGTGTGCGTGCGTGCGTGCGTGTGTGTGTGTGTGTGTGTGTGTGTGTGTGTGTGTGTGTCGGCGTGTGTGTGTGCGTGTCAAAAAGATTTGTTCTTTAGCTTATTATAACCTTTTACACAAGAAGTTATTGCTAAAATCTGTAGATATATATATAACTGATACCGTTGAAATAATGTTTTATAACGGTTTAATAATAACATTATAATTTTTCATAACAATAATAATTACTTGGAAATTAACAAGTATTTTTTTATTATTTTTTTGTAATGCTAAAGTTAATCACAAGATTCATAAATTATATTATTTGATGATTAATATTAAATGTAATAATAAATATTGTAAAAATTCAAACTAAGCTATTTTGTACATTTAACAAGCTTATCTTTATGTTAAACTTATCTAATAATTTTTCTAATTCTTTACTTTTTAGCATACTGTATTTTATAGCGTCATTTTTACCGGAATATGGATTAATTTTGTCAAATATTAATGTCATTACTATGACTAAATTGTGTGTGTGTGTGTGTGTGTGTGTGTGTGCGCGCGCGTATGTGTGTATGTGCACATGCATGTGATATAAGTCAACATACACGCACACATACACATACGACTCATTTTACTATTGTTATACTTTAAATGACAAAAAAATAAAGTTACTATCATTTTATCTCTAAATTTAAAAAATATTCAATTCTAAATTTTATTATGGTAACAATATAAGTTATTATTTGACATAATATTTCTATTTTTAATTGGATTATATTGCTTTATACAGAATACAAAATTTTATATTGATTAACAAGTTTAATAATATAGATTTTATTAAATAAAGTTTAAAAAAACAATGTTTAAATAATTTGCTTATTATAAAATTTCTTTTTTTATAAAATAAATTTTATTACAAGTGTAAACGTAAAATTCCCAAAAAATTTTGTTAAATAAATTTTTGGTTTACAATATCTTAGTTTGAATAAATAATTAATAAATTTACTAATGCATTTAAATGAATTTTATATGACATTTTCTGCACTGACAATCTCAGTAAAGATTATCATTATTATAATCATATTGATAAAAATATTAAAGTTTTCAATAATGGTACAAATTATTGAAACTAAAGTTTCTGAAGTTTTGTTTATCAATTTTCTTTTTATTCTCAAATTATTCTTTGAAAATAGAAATTCTGTAATTTGAACGAAGGGACAAATCATTCTAATGACAAATAAATCTTTAAATAACTTCAGAATTTCTATATATTATAATAATGAGTAATAAGATTCGGTATTATGTTTTCAAATAAAATTGCTCATTTTAATAGCAAGCCTTCTTGTCTGTGTAAGTAAATTTGTAAACCTGTAAGTAAATAGAATGTTTTTAGATTCGTCAGTATTTTAAGTAGCAGTATGAACAACAGAAGGACTGCGTGGTCTAAAAATTTATAAAAAAAAAACGGGCGCGCCAAGTATACTGCTGCTAGAGATTTTGCCCATCTTTGATTTTATCTGTCACATAATTTGCTGTTTATCGATACAGGAGTGTCCCATTTAAGAGGATGCTATAGTGACCGAAGAACTTCCTCGACGTCGGCATTGCAGATTATTTTTTTAAGGAGACCAGGCTATCACTCTTTGTCCAACGCATAGATCTGTCTTTGTTTTTTGATTATTTCGCCATCTGCGAAAAGACCTATTAACTACAGTTACTACTTTGCTTGCCATTGTTTACGTGCGCTAAGCGAAATTTGTACACGTACAGCTGTTTACATATTAAACTTTTTTGTTAGGCTTTTGACTGGAATGACACACAGTCAGTGTTGTTTGTTAGAGTTTTCTAAAGTGCGGCCTGGTTTCATTTTATACATATGAGCTATAGAACGTTAGTATGTACAACGTTAGTAATGACAAAAGTTAACCTCGGTTGACAGATCCACGAGCCGAAAATAAATAAATTTTTAACTTTTTGTTCAATTTTCTCGTAAAATTTACCAGCCCGCTCTTTGTTTTGGTGCGTATTTTTATTCTGTAAAAGGATTTTGTGATCTGTAGAGCCAATTCGAAAATTAATGAACACTGTAATGTGTCGGTAATTCCCGTCACTATAGCATCCTCTTAACCACGTTGCGATTGACCATAGCTATTTAGAGCGGCTGGTGTCTAGAGCTTTTCTACTGTTTAACACTGTAAGTGGCTGGTAGTTAATTGCAACGTGGTCATAAAGCTTTCACCCCATCGGTAATAAATATACTTGGAATATTTTTGATTTCACTTCTTTTTGATGGTATTATATATTCGGTTTTATTCATTGCAGTTTTAGTTTAGTTTGGTTTGATTTGGTTTGGTTTTATATTGTAACAAAAATATATTTGGCGCTTTTTTACATTTTTAATGGTTTTTAGGTTTCATTAATCCAACACAAACAGAATTATTTCATTAACAACTGTTATTGCTCACTGTAAAGAGAGCTACAAGTTTTGATAATTTAAGTACTACTCGTATAAACGGAGAAATATCTCAATTATTTACAGCGGCATGTTTAGCTTTAGGTTTAATTGAAGATGATGATGAATGGAAACGAGCTATTGACGTAGCTGTTGGATGGATAATGCCCCAACAACTTCATAGATTATTTGTACAAATGTGATTACATTGTCAATCAATATACGAGGGCGGTCCGATAAGTACTTAGCCTCACCGCCCGATGGTGCCAGTATCGCAAGAGAGATTTACTATCATGTAGTACATTCTCGTAGACGGCTACTGTAAAAATTTCAGCCGAATCGGACTCGTAGTTTTGTTTTGACCGCGTGTGGAAGCAGGCGTGTCCGCGGATTTTAGAAAAATGGAAAAAAAGCAATATCGGTCGGTGATTCGATTCTTGTTTTTGGAAGGAAAATCGCGCAGCGAAATCAAAGAGCGCTTGGATGCTGTATACGGTGACTCTTCTCCTTCGATGGCAACCGTCAAAAATTGGTTTAACGAGTTTCAACGTGGTCGCACGTCGGTTTTTGATGAGTCACGCCCAAGTGCCCCGAAAATACCACGGAGGATAACGTGAAAAAAATCCACGATTTTGTATTGGCAGATCGCCGATTGAAGGTGCGCGAGATAGCTGAAACAGTAGGCATCTCAAAAAACCGAGTGGATCATATCCTGCATGAAATTTTGGGCATGAGAAAGCTGTCAGCGTGATGGGTGCCGCGTTTGCTCACTCCGGACAACAAGCGCAACCGTGAGACCACTTCAGAGCAGTGTTTGACGCTGTTTAAGCGCAATCCGAAGGAGTTTCTGCATCGTTTCGTGACCGTCGACACATGGATCCACTGGTACATACCAGAGACCAAGGAACAGTCGAAACAGTGGACTTCATCCGGCGAACGTGCTCCGAAGAAAGCGAAGATTGTCCTATCGGCCGGAAAGGTGATGGCCACCGTTTTTTGAGATTCACAAGGTGTGATCTACATCGACTACCTGGAGAAAGGCAAAACAGTCACAGGGCTCTACTATGCCAAATTATTGGGCCGATTCGACGCCGAATTGCAGAAAAAAACGGCTCCATTTGGCGAAGAAAAAAGTGCTCTTCCACCATGACAACGCATCGGCTCACACCTCCGCCGTCGCCACAGCCAAATTGGTCGAATTGCACTACGAACTGCTGCTCCATCTACCGTATTCTCCAGATTTGGCCCCGTGCGACTTTTTTTGTTTCCAAATTTGAAAAAGTCACTCGCCGGGCAGAAATTTGAGTCGAATGAGGAGGTCATCGCCGCCACGGAGGCATACTTTGCAGACGTCGAGAAAACGTATTTTTCAGATGGGTTAAAGAAGTTGGGGCATCGCTGGGTCAAGTGTATTGAGCTAAAAGAAGACTATGTTGAGAAATAAATCGCCACTTTTCCAAAATTTTCGTTTTTCTTTTGTAGGCTAAGTACTTATCGGACTGCCCTCGTATTCTGTAGAACTTTGGGAAAATTTTTAAGTAGTGTTAGAGCGGGCTGGGTGGAGGCAGGTTTAATGAATTGGTGCACGGCGTAATTTCACAGCGAAACAGAGATCCTTTATTCTTGACAGGACGACACACACAGAGGCGGGCTCGCTGGACAAGTAAAAGAGCATAGCGTAGCTAGATCGGTAGACGCGAAAGTCAGGCACGAGTCGCTAGAATAGGGGGCGCACGACAGTGAGACGCGCGTATCGCAACGCATCAATAACGAGCCAATAGGGACATCTTAACACTTCCCCTCGATGCGCGAGTGATTCTGTGAGCGCTCTTCTTCAATTTTCACGCCCAGGAGTTCGAGGCATTTCCGATGCTTGGGGCCCGATAATCCCTTTGTAAGGACATCCGCGGCCATGTATTCCGTTGGTCTGTGGTCGATGTCGATCACGCCGGTCTCCAACATCTCTCGGACGAAATGGTGTCGCACGTCGATATGCTTCGATCGGTTATGGAACACCGGATTCTCAGCCAGCTTGATGGCGCCGTAATTATCGCTCCATAGTCTAATCTTGGGATACGGAAAACCTAATTCGCCCAGGAGACTCCGGAGATGCACGGCTTCCTTCGTAGCTTCGCTTAAAGCCATGTACTCTGCTTCCATGGATGAGAGTGCGGTTGTCTTCTGTTTCCGCGACTCCCACGAGATAGTACATCCTCCCAACACGAATGCGTAGCCGGTGTATGATCTCCTATCATCCAAACAGTTTGCCCAGTCGGCATCAGCAAATCCGATGAGCGAGTCTGAAGTTTTTCTAAAGAGAAGGCCAGTGTTACTTGTGCCTTTCAAGTACCTTAATACATGTTTGGCCGCCGTCCAATGATCATTACCATAGCAGTCGTTGAATTGGCTCAAGTAGCTGACGGCGTGAGCGATGTCAGGTCTAGTGCATACGGATAGGTACATCAAAACTCCCACAAGCTCTCTGTAAGGTAAGGCCTTCATTTCCAAGCTGACTTTCTCGTCTCGTCGCAGTCGAGTTCCAAGTTCCACAGGCGTTCCGACAGGATTTGACTCGGACATACCGAAACGATCCAGAACGTCATTAATATAACCCCTCTGATTCATGGTAACGAACCCTCGGCCCTGCGAAAATTCTATGCCAAGGCAGTACTTCACGGGACCCAGGTTTTTGATATCGAAACCGCGTCGACAAATGTTGGAACAAATTCGCTACGGGCCGCTCGTCCTTGGAGACTACTAAAATGTCGTCCACATACACTACGGCTAAGAGGGAGTCTTTCCCCTGCCCAAGGTGGAAGACGCACGGATCCGAGGTCGATTGGGAGAATCCAAACTCTTTGAGGACTTCGCTCAACTTCGCGTGCCATCGCCTTCCCGCCTGACGTAGTCCGTATAGAGATTTGCGTAGGAGAAGCACATTTTCTTCGTCGGCCAATTCTTCGAGCATCTTCTCCGCTTTCTTCCGAATGCTGCAATTTTTCTTACCAGGGCGAATGATTTCTTCCAGGCAGCCTTCGATATTCTCGGGAACCTTCATGAAGACATCCTCTTCCAATTCGCCGTTCAGGTAAGCGGTGGTAACGTCAAAATGATGCAGCGTTAATCCGAACTGAGCCGTGAGTGCCGACACGGCACGTACAGAGCTCATCCTGGCCACTGGGGCGAAAGTATTACCAAAATCTACTCCAGGGCGTTGCGCATAACCCTTCGCTACGAGTCGAGCCTTTCTTCGCTCCAGCGTCGCTGTTCCGCTTGTTTCGAAGAACGAAGCGACAGCCGATGACTTCTCTATCCTTTGGACGCTGGGTTACGGTCCACGTATCGTTTGTCAGCAGCGATTTGACCTCCGATACTATGGCTTCGAGCCATTCGTCCGCGTTTGGTCCTTGTAGCGCCGCGTCGATCGGAATTTCGGCTGAGCAAGCGAACTCCGTCCTCTCATTTGCGAGTGCAGCCTCGTGATACTGCTTCCTCGGTCTTCCCCTGAGTCCAGTCCTGATTAACTTCGGTCTTCCTGGGCCTCTTCTTGGCGGGTCCGCGTCTCCAGCATCGTCTCCGGGCGCATTTTCTTCGTCCCCAATCGGTGCGTTCGTTAGTTCTACGTCTAATTCGATCTCCGTTTCCGTCGTGTTCGGGGGTACATCAGTTTCGCCGGCGTCAGGATTCTCGGCGCGGCCATCCTCGTGTGCGCTGAAGTCTTCGAATTCGGCGGGTAAGATTTGGTCCCTCTCCAAGAATTTCACGTCGCGAGTTATGTCTATCCTCCTCTCGTCGGGGATCCAAACTCGATAGGCCTTGGACTCGTCGGAATATCCGACAAGGACTCCCCTCTTAGATCGATCGCCGAACTTCCCCTTGCTCGGAGATCGGTTCAAGGAGTAGACGTCGCAGCCGAATTCCCTTAGATGGCGTACGTTGGGTACGCTTCCAGTCCACCTTAGATAAGCGGTCTCGCCGTTTAAACTGTTCGACGGGCATCGATTCCTAATGTAGTTCGCCGTATTTACGGCTTCTCCCCAGAAAGACGGTGGTAGTGTTGATTGTATCAAGAGACATCTGGCCATTTCAACGAGCGTGCGGTTTCGTCTCTCGGCCACCCCATTCTGCTCGGGAGTATTGGTAACAGTTAGCCGCCGTCCGATTCCGTGCTCCTTCAAGAAAGCGTCGAACATTTCGTTCTTGAATTCCTTTCCGTTGTCAGACTGAAGGTACTTTATACTTTTGCCGGTTCGTTTCTCCACGGACGCCTTATATTCCTTGAAGGCCTTGAAGACTTCGTCCTTTCCCTTTAACAATCGAACTTTGCACCACTTCGAATAATCGTCGATGAACGTTACAAAGTATCTAGCATGACCATTAGATTCTATACGCATCGGTCCGCGTACGTCGGAATGTATAATTTCGAGGAGTTCCGACTTCCTACTAGTGGTTTTCGGGAACGGATTGCGGGTCATTTTACCGAGAATGCAAACTTCGCAGTCTAGTTTTTCGAGGGGAGTGATCAGGTCTATGCCGCGTATTTTTCCGTCTCGGACGCTTAACTTTAAATCGCGCGCGTTTAAGTGGCCCATCCTACGATGCCATCTCTCGAACGATTCGCGTTCGTTTCCGCTTTTCGTCGCGTTATTACAAGCCAGCGTTCGGTCACGCAAGTAATACAAGTCGTCGATGCGATCGGCCACTAATACAGTGCGGTTATGTTTGTCTACTACCCTTCCGACATCTTTATCGAAGATCACTGTGTACCCTTTGTCAGCGATTTTTCCGACCGAAAGGAGATTTATTCGCAAGTCCGGTACATACGATACATCATGTATATTCACGTTTTTGGCATAACCGTTTGTCTCAATTGCTATCGAGACTTTTCCTCTTGCCTTGATCTCGGTCGACGCATTACTCGCGAGGTTCAGTTTCCCTGCCGCTTCGTCCGATATTTCTACAAAATCGCGCCTATCGTTACACAAATGAGTCGAACAACCGCTATCTAAACACCAGTCCGCGCGCCGCTTCTCACTTCCGGTACTGAACGCATGTCCATTTTCGGATCGAGCGTATAGGCTTACGTCGTTTGTTTTCTGAGCGACGGCGTTGTAGAGAGTTTCCCGGCAGTCGGTTGCTTTATGCCCGACCTTACGACAGCGGTGACACTTATATTTGAAAGTTTCGGCACTTTTGGTTTCGCGCGCGTCGTTCTGTTTTGACTTCGGCTTCGGTTTTCTACCGCGAGGCCCTTTCGCAATCAGAGCGTTCGGCATTGTCGCTCGCGCATCGCCCTTCCGTGCGTCGTTTTCTTCAACGATTTTTACGCGTAACGCTTCGGGGCTCGGTAGTTCGTCGCGGGACTCGATCGCGCATCTAAAATTTTCGAAACTTGGCGGTAGACTGTACAGCAGCATAATTGTTAACAAGTCCGGATTTACCTCGATTTCCATTTCGCTAAGTTTATCTACCGTGTCAAAAAACTTGCGCAAGTGCTCTCGGATGTCGCCTCCGTCGTCCATTCGATGTAAAGTCAGTTGCTTCAGTAGAGTCGCTTTCCTCGCCGGTCCGGTCGATTGGTAGATCGACTGCAGTTTCCTCCACATGGCGTTAGACGTCTCGCACCCTTTGACTTGTTTCAGCTCGGATGGGGAGATTCCAAGAATGATGTCCGATCTCGCCTTTCGATCCGCTGCGTCCCATGCAGCGCCGGCCGCGACCGATTCCGCGTTCGTTGCAACGACCTGGGGTTTTACTTGTTCTCCACTTACGTATCCCCACGAGTCGTTCTTGACGAGCAACGCTTCCATCTGGATTTTCCATGTGTCGAAATTGTCTTTATTTAGAGGCTCGATGCGCACGGTGTGATGAGACGCCATTTTCTTCAATGTCGACAAGCGTGTGTTGGTCTCGTTTCGTTTCGCTAGCGTGTACTTCTTATTTGTTCCCTGCGCTTATTCCGTAAGGCTCTGGGCCCATAACCTGTTAGAGCGGGCTGGGTGGAGGCAGGTTTAATGAATTGGTGCACGGCGTAATTTCACAGCGAAACAGAAATCCTTTATTCTTGACAGGACGACACACACAGAGGCGGGCTCGCTGGACAAGTAAAAGAGCATAGCGTAGCTAGATCAGTAGACGCGAAAGTCAGGCACGAGTCGCTAGAATAGGGGGCGCACGACAGTGAGACGCGCGTATCGCAACGCATCAATAACGAGCCAATAGGGACATCTTAACAAGTAGCACTGTCGAAAGTTTATATTCGACACTTTGGATTATTACAAGGACAAAAGAAAACATACACAAATTAATATTACGCTCTGTGCTGAAGGTAAAAGTCTTTAAGATTTTCCACAAATAGAACTGACAATAACGATATGAAAAATGATTACATAACAATTGAAGAAGCTAAGGAAGTTGATACCAGACAATATATACAGTTAAATGATAAGTAAAAAGAAATAGTAGATCTTGTATTAAACAAATTAGATGCTAATAATCATGATAATAATTGTATTTATATCGATGATTCAAGTGATTTCGATAAAACGTTTATATATACAACTATATATTATTTAACTAAAATTCAAAATAAACAATAAACATATAAAATGGTTTTTACGGGCATTGCAGCGACGTTATGACGAGCAGGAAAAATAGTTCATAAAATGTTTAGATTACATTATTACCGGCTCCATTATTTGCTGATTCATTACCTAGCATTAAAATCCAATCTAAGGAAGCTCATTATTTGAAAGAAACAGATATTTTTATTTCGGATAAAACACCAATGGCACTATGATATGCTCTAGAGATTACGGATCAAACGTTACGTGATATTATGAAAAATGATTTGGTTTTTGATGAAAAATTGATGATTATTATGTTAGATGATGATTTCAGACAACTTCTCCTCATTAAAGTAGATGGTACTTAAAGTAAAATTGTGAATCTTTCAATTAAATTTATTTCTATTTGGAAACATTTTATAAATTTTTTTTTTAACAGAAAATATATAAGTTTTTCCCAACGAAACTGAATTTACAAAGTTTCTATTGGATATGGGAGATAGCATATTAAATAATTCTAACAAATTATATTAATAAAACTTTCTAAATGTTGTATTGTATCCATTAATATCAATTTTGTAGAAGCGATATATGATGAATTCATACAAAATAGAAAATTTAATCAAATGACGAAGTGTGCAAAACTTTCTACAAGAAATGTTGATGTTGATGAAATTAATAAACGAGTTGTCGAATTACTACATACATTTAAAAAACAAAAGACCCCGTAGAAGAATCTTTATGAAAAATGGCTTTCGACGGAATTTTCTGAAACTGTGCTATATGATAGTTCTTGATGTGTAGATCAAAAGTGTCAATGGGCACAAGGTCTGAAAAATTATAGTTTTTAAGTTACAGTCGTTCAAAGTTGACGATTTTGCAGTATAAGGCTGCAGTAGTGATCACATAAAGTGGTTTTTGAGAAAGATACGATTCAAACATATTTTTATGACACATAATAAGTGAACATTAATATAAGATTCATCAACAAAATGTAAAAAGATGTAAAACTATATGTACATGTAACATATAAATAAACATATGTATATATTATATATTATACATATAATTGTAAAAAGTTTATAAATATGTACGTATGTAAGTAGGAAAATATATACAAGTATAATTATATACTATGTACAAAGCTTTATATACCACTTTATGTGATCACTACTGCAGCCTTATACTGCAAAATCGCCAACTTTGAACGACTCAAAAACTATAATTTTTCAGACCTTATGCCCATTGACACTTTTAATCTACACATCAAGAACTATCATATAGCACAGTTTCAGAAAATTCCGTCGAAAGCCATTTTCCATAAAGATTTTGCGGGGTCTTTTTCACAAGTATAGATAGTATACTGAAAATTGCGATAATAATGGCGGTATTAGTGAGAAACTTTGTTACCAGACTATTCAAATATTTTACCTCCATTATCTCTTGCACTTTTTATGAATTAAAATTTAAAACCAAATTGTGTCGTTATGTTGATTAAAAATCTCAGTATCAATGAAGGTCTTTGTAACGGAATTAGACTAATAATTAATGAACATGCTGATCATTTACTAAAATGCAAAATCTTAACAGATGATATACATATATACACACGCACGCACGCACGCGCGCACGCGTGTGTGTGTGTGTGCGTGTATGTATATACATATATGTATATAAAATGTAGGAGATATTGTTTTTTTTAATCGTATAATATTGTATTGCTAAAATGTATATTTTTTTACTTTTAAAAGAAGACAATTTCCAATAAAATTAACTTTTGCTATGACAATTAATAAATCACAAGGACAAAACATTTGATGTGTGTTGGAAGACCTATGTAAAGATATATTTAGTCACGGGCAACTTTATGTTACTTTTTCAAGAGTTCTTGGCAACTATTAAGACGTACGATGCTGAACCGGTTTCTATACATGCTTATTTTTGTCCACAGATAACTTTTGATTGGGTTTATAAATCGTAAAATTCTTTGACACAATTAAAATAGTAACAAAAACAGCTCGCTAACTATAATTTAATACGAAAAACAAAAATTGTAATATTATTGATGTACTTTTAAAACAAGGTATCAAACAAAACATGGACGCTGATTTTTCTCTTTCAAAGCGCTTAATATCAGGTCAATGTCGAAACATGAACAAATCATTATTTACTCGCATCCTTAAAAATGGCGATACTTAATTGCGATTATGGTTGATATATTAGCTGTCTTCTGCGCTCCTTGTTTACTTTTTGGACAGCAATTGTCATTGACAAATGCTTATAATAATTGGCATAATATCTATAAACGCCTTCAAGAACATAAAAATTGTTTGCAACATAAATCTAATATCATGAAAATATTTGATCAAAGTAGACCACAAGAAAAAATAAATTTTTACTTAAACGAACAAATAGAAACAGAGATAGAATATTGGCAAAATATTTTAAGGCGCATAGTATCAATCATTAAATCATTAGCATCTAAATTTTGCCGCATCTTTATTTTTATCCGTATAGTTAAGTGAAAAATCAGTATACGTTTTCAAAGTCGATATTAAAATTGTATGTAAAAACTTTAAGCTGTAAAATGCGTTTTAAAACATTTGATTTATCATTTTTATTGATTTATCATGTTACACATTTTTTTGAAGAGTAATTGTAGGTGATCTTTTAATTTTGCTGTTGAACGCTTATTTAATCTTTGCTGAAGTCAATATTTGAACTTCGTAAAAAAAAAATGTAAAACGATCTTTCAGGTCTCATTTTAAAAGCCAAAACCTTTCGATTATTTAAGTTAATTTTTTTCGAAGATTCTTTTACACTAGGAAGTGAAGGAAAAAATTCAAGAAAAAGAGGCCATTTTTGCTTTAGTGTTGCCTAACTCAGTGAAAAAAAAATCGTACAACACTTATTAAAAACGCAAATTAAAGATAAAGATCCACGCTTCGAATGATGTAAACTACATTTGTGTGTGCAATTTTTATTTCATGTCGTGGAGCTTCGCAAAGTTTGTAAAATATTTTGAGATTTGACGCATCCCCATTTAAATCCGCTTAACTTTGTAAACAATCTGTAAATCGTTTAATGACTTATAGTCCGGGAGGTAATGACACAAATTTTTAACTAAAATTGACAAAGCTGATTTTCATTTATACAGTTGTTTTTGTGTTACAAATAAATAAAATGACCGTCAGCCCACGATCCCGCGGGACGGGGGACTTCCACAGTGTCTCAACAATGTAAAAAAAGAAGTGTTAATATTAACAAAAAGTTAATATCAACAAAGCTAAAAATTCTTGTACTTACTATTGACAACATAAAATGTCGAAAGGATACCGCGGCAATTGCGAAACGTCGTGCGTCAGTCACTCATACTAATATATGAAAAAAATAGAGTAATGAATATACAGTATAAGAAACTCAGTTTCAATCATATTGACCTTGACACATGTTATAGAGGCAAGGATACTAAACAACTTTTCCTTATAAATTAATTGGCGCTCTCGTACAGTTTTCAAGATATACTTAGAAAAAAAAAACAGTTTTTCTTAATTGTTTCCATTCCAAAATATTTATTTTACAAAAAAGGGGTCAAACAAACAACGAAGCTCGTGATAAGCTCTACAATAAAGATTATAAACATATTTTACCTGACTTCAATACTTTAATCGTTATAATAAAAAAACTATTTTAAATGACACTGGAAGCTTCCCGTCCCGCGGGCTGACGGTTATTTTATTTATTTGTAACACGAAAACAACTGTACAAATGAAAATCAGCTTTGTCGATATTGGTCAAAAATTTTTATCATTACCTCCTGGACTATTATCAATTTCAAAACTAGAGATTTCAAGATTTAAAATGCTTTTTTTTTAATTTTTTACGATTGTTTTTGACAAAATTACATTCTCTTGAATTACGCCTATTTTTCGGAGTCAGAATAGGTGTTCATACTATTTTGTCCGACCTCTGTATATAAAATCACATGAGTAAATATTAGTGATGTGCCGGATAGTGAAATTGCCGGATATCGGATACCGGATATCCGACAATTATGTAAAATCGGATACCGAATATCCGGCCGGATATCCGGCAGTCTAATTATCCGGCCGAATACCGGATATTTGCCGGATATCCGGTACTAATTCCTGAAGAATATACTTCATATAAGTGATAATTATTTAATTATTTATTATTTATAATCGTCAAAGTTATATAACATAAATTTTTTATATTATTACTTGTTATGTTATTATTTCATTTTTTATTTTCTTTAATAAGAATAAATTAAATATAAATAATTATAATAAAAACCAAGAAAAGTATCAGATTTATTTATGATTTTATATTTTATTTACATCATAGTTTCAACATTCAAAAATTGTAGTTTAATATTAATAAATTTTTCATGATGAACAATAACATTTCAGCATTCTGCGGTGACAATCTGTTTCTATCATCAGAATAAACTAACTTTCCTGCACTAAAAAGTCTTTCTGAATTGACAGAAGAAGGAGGAGCACTCAAGTATTTTATAACCAAAATTTTGAGATTTGGATATTCCAAAGCATGTATTTTCCACCATATTAAAGGATCCTCATTTCTAGGTGACAATGGTAACACGAGGTATTTCGCTAACTCAGCATTGTAGACAGCAGTTTTCTTTTTACTTCTCTCACTTGGTTGTCTTTCAAACGATATGCTTTCTGAATCATCAAGATTGCTATTATCAGTATCAGATTTTGAATTATTTACTATGTCGTCGAAACACTTCCAAATGTCCTCGTGTGTTTCGCTTATGACATTTCGTTCTTGAAGAGAGCTGACGTTATGACTCTGCGTATTGTTTTCAGTATCATTAGTGACTCTTTTATTCACTTCTAGTAATTCTTCAATAATCCACTGTTTGGCCTTATTTTCGTCTGGACAAAATTTTGTTTTGAACCTTGGATCTAATACGGTAGCGAGTACAAAACATTTTTGATCTTTGACATTGAGTCCTACATAACAATAGAAAATTATTTATTTTGAAGAAAAAATAATAATAAAAATTTATTAAAGTAGTAAACATTATAACAATACCTATAGGATTAAGAAATCGTTCTTCCATCGCTTTTTTGAGATCTTCTTTCAACATCATTACTCCAGTATCCTTTTGTCGTTTTGAAAGATACGAGTGTAGAGTAACAATTGCTGGAATAACGTATCCAATTGTTTCACAATTTAAACTGGCCATTTTAGTCATTTCTTCAAACGGTTGGAGAACACGTATAACGTTTTCTACCATATTCCATTGCATAGCCGTAAGGCTTGGTATATCTTTCTCCGCAGCATATGCAGTTACCGCTTGTCGTTGTTCATGAAGTCTTGACAACATATAAAATGTTGAGTTCCATCTTGTAGTAACATCTTGGATTAACTTATGAATTGGCAATTTCAAATTTTCTTGTATGTTTTTGAGTTTCGAGCAGGCGAGTGAAGAATGGCTAAAATGTCCAACAATTTTTCGACATTTCCCCAAAATTTCAACAAAATTTCGATTTTTAAAAATACAATCATGAATCACGAGTTGTAAAGTGTGAATAAAACATCCTACACTCTCTCCTAACATATCTGTAAGTTAAAATTGTCAATATCAATAATTTTAAATCAATTAATCAATTAATCAATTAATCATAGTTACATTTTTGCAAAACGAATACTATGTATTTGTAAAATTGTTTAAAAGTACATACCAGTTCCTATAATCATGTTACAAGCATTATCCCTTAAAATGAGATGAATTTGACTAGAACTTATATGCCATTCTTCCATCACATCATTTAATATCTGACCGATATTGAAACCAGTATGACTATCAGGAAAGTGTTTCGCGCTGAGTACAAGTATTTCTCTATGCATATCATCACTTCGTATGAAATGAGCTGTCAGGCTTATAAATGACTCGTTGTTTGCTGGACTAGTCCAAATATCGGTGGAGAACGATATATTTATCGCAGTAATTAATTTTTCTTTAATACATGTTTTCAAATTTTCATACAAACGTGGCATAATTTTTTCAGAAAAATATGTTCTACAAGGTAATGGATACTGCGGTGCCAAATATTTTATTAATCTTTGAAAGCCTTTTCGCTCAACTAGTGCGAATGGTTCAGCATCAAGAGCCATCATTTCGCCTAAAAGATAACAAAAATAAATAATTGACAATTTTAAACTTTATAAAACTAATTTATTATTATAAATCGAACGTTTATTTATTAGAAACAATATTAGACATAATTTGACGTTGATGTTATTTACAAATTTTAGCATTAGAATAAATATTTAATTATTTAATATTTATTTATAATAATATTATAAAATATATAACGTTTCTCTTAAATATATATAAAAATAAAAAATACTCACAGATCTTTTTGGTTATATTCATGGCTTTTGGATCATCCAAAGACCACATTTCTTTTTTCTTAATTAAAGATTGTAAAGTAGGCTGATGAGATTTTGAGTGTGAAATTGATGATGAAGAGTTTAAGTTTAAAGTTGGTGGATCAGTTTCAGGATCTGTATTTCCATCCATGTTTTCTATTGCCAATGGATGTTTACTTTTTAAGTGATTCCATAAAGGTTTTGTAGAAAATAATTTAGGCGTTTTTCCTCTCATAATTTTTTTTTGCGACGCTTCGCAAAGTGAACATTCTGCTTTTTTTTCATCATCACTACATATTTTAAAAAATTTCCATACGTTGGATTTTCCTTGTGCCATTATATTTTATAATTAAATGCAACAATAAAATGAACGATATATTCTTCAGGTCATCTACACCATGTGGAAGATAAATTTATCGATAATTTTCACTAATCACTTTGCTATTGTATCTTCTCGTAAGTTAGGTTAGAAAAACACTAATGCCTTTCACCTAGAAAATCTCTAGAATCAATGCGTTGATGTGCTTCGTCGCGAGGAACCATCGATGGTTCCGCGTGATTTGTGCCGGCCAATGAATTGACGTCGCAATGCAAAATCTTTACAGTTATGTCAGCCAATCATAGAATCGGTCACGTGACCCCAGTTGGTGATTCTCTCTCTTTAGAGGTTCTCTACTTCACCGTTATTGAAAATAAACGTTTAAAAAGATTGTACAAAAGAGAGTCTGATAAAAAATGATTAGCTTTGTTCCTAGAGGACTCTGCGTCTCGAATCCAGCATTAATAATGACGCCAATTTTAAATATCAAATTTGGATCCGATATCCGGCCGGATACTAATGATATCCGGCTATCCGGCCGGATAGTACAAAACGGCCGGATAGGCCGGATACCGGATAGTTGCCGGATATCCGGCACATCCCTAGTAAATATAAAAGCATCAAGATCTAGCTACGACCGCGGAAAGCGTTCTTGTAAATTTATATGTTACATGAACTGTCAAATATCTTTCTACTTTAATATATTTTAGGTTTTTAATATAAGAATATTTATACAATGTTTTAAGAAAATGCTAAAGCCGTCCTTTTTTACCGTCTGAAAGCGGTAATTTTTGCTAACTGTTTTCCTAATTGCATTTACAGATGTAAAAATCCTTATCCACAATTAAAGTATAGATAATAGAATTGCAAGAGGGGCTAATGGGAGTCAAGCAGGCCCGGATTGGGCCGGCGAGTTACCGAGAAAATCTCGGTGGGCCGGTTCAAATTGGACCGTCATGGGCCGGTATGAGCTTAAGAAAAGTTTTTAGGTCTGCAAAAAACACAACCGTGGCCGGTATTCATAGTCGATTCTTATATTTAAGATCGTCGTTGGATACCCTTTGGGTTTGAATAAAGTATTATCCACCAAAACCAATCAGGGCAACGATTTTGAATTTGACCGTATTAGGTAACGAAAGGGTAGCATTGCTGTGACTGGGATTGGGGGAGGGGGCAAATAATTTCTAACACGTGTGCAACAGACGCGCTTGTAATAGCAGCTAACAATAATGTAGACGAACTCAAGGCATTAAGAACAATATATGATTGTTTTCTATATCTGGGGTTCAACGATGCCCTGACTAGCAACACCGAAAGCTCAACTGTTCTAGAACTTCAATTTTCCGTTAAGCAGAGAATTTATGCAATTCTTTGTCCATGTGCCTCGGATCGACTGTGCAGAACCTCGCTGTAACCGATGCTTCAAACATAATTATTTTCATATAGTTTTTGCCAATTTATTATATTGGATAAGGTCCTGGACAGTAAAATCTAGAATTTACCATGGTTTCTTCTATCCATTAGAAATTTATCAACCTTGCGCTACGGTCTACGTATAAAAATTTTGGAATTATATATTATAATACAAAATGCACAAATTATAAAGATAACAACATTATATAATATAGAATATAAAAATCTCTACAGAGCAGACAAGTGTATAAACGCCTTGAAAAAAATTTTTATATTATAAATTTGCATATTTTTATGAATTTGAATAAGCCATGCTCTTCTTAAAACACTATTTGGCCGCAAATATGTGCTTGCGATCACGCCCGAATTTATTGTTTCGATTATCACGCAAACGGGAATTATTAGCAGAGTTCGGATTTTGGTGCCGTTTTTCTCTATTCCGATCATTGCGCGCCACGAGAAGCAGGGCCGTATGCGATGATGTCCCGCTTGCTATGTTAAACCGCTATACTGTTACTGGCGTAGGTGGCTCTGCTTCTTGAGACGCGCGGTGCTCGAAATGGGGGAAAACAAAATATGAACATTGTGGACTCTGATTATCATTTGTTTTATCGCGGGACACGCGTACATGTTTGTGCAAGAAAATGCGCGAGACATTTGATTAAGCCACGCCAGACTAGTACATGTTCTTTATTTCCTGGTTTTGGACATTGTTTTCTGCTGTCAACATGGACAAAAATAAACGTAAAGGTGATGCAGAAAAATTAAAAGATAAAAAAAGAAGAAAAATGGAAGATGAGGGAAAAACATGTAAAAATATTAGCCAAATGTTCTCTCAGGTAAATGATATATTTTTTTGGTGTTAAATGCAATCTAATAGAGTAAAGTTGCCTATTATGAGATACCTTTTTTTAAAGACTTATAATTTATTTAATTTATACTATTAACTCCTATTTTTATAACCAAATTATAGTAAATATATTTAAGTTTCATCTCCAAAAGTTGATAATCGATAATAGTTATAGTTTGTTGTACATGAAATTTTTTGGCAAAATTGCCAAATTTGCTAATTCAAAAAAAGGGTTCCTAATATGAGACACAAAGGTTTTTTTTACATGAAATTGTCTTATCAACTTGGATATTACTAGGTTTAAATTAGGCTCCATACTCAAAATCTAGATGACCAATCAAATAGTTCTTTTGATACTCAAAAACTTTTACGTAATATTTTTTTTCCAAAATCAATTCTATTAGAGATATATTAAAATCTCAGTGCTAATGTTGAAAGCTATAACCTTCAAGCCTCATAATTCAAAAGTCCTCAATAAAAAACTTTGTTATAGCATTTTGGAAACCTCTCGAAGTTAGAATATACAATAATAAATAAGAATTTTTGAGTGTCTCATTTTACAACTTCCACGCTTTATGGTTTCACGATCACCAAATCTAATATTTATAATTAAGCAAATTATCACATTCTGTATTTTTCTATTAATACGACTTTACTCTATCACTGCATGCAGAATTTATTATCAAATATTTGTTTATTTTATAATAAACAAGGGTTAAAGACTCATCTTAATAAAACTCGACAACATCAAATTTCAAAACTTTTTTTTTCAACGACTGCACGCATGATCTAATAATAAATTTTCTACTAAATAGATTTCACCCCAAAAGTAATAAGTTTATGATGGTACCAACCATATGCGTTTATTAATGTAGTAGAAACGTCGCTAGCTCATATTAGGAACCTATCCCGTATGGGCGACTTTACCCTACTTATTGCGGCTTGCAATAGATATAATAGGTATAATAGAAAATAGTGTAATTAAAAATTATATAAATTATTATTACTTTAATTACATTATATTATAATTATTTAATTTATTTAATATAGTGTAATGTAAATAAAGTAAACAAAATAAATAAAATAAAAAAATTTGTTATAAAACCATGTAAATAAACTTAAATAATAGAAAAATATAGTCATTTGGAATTCTTAAAATTTAGTTTTGTATAAATCTAATTTTAATAATAGACGATTTAGTATAATATGTAAATCTATAATCCAAGATGATAAATGGTATATAATAACTATATAAATACGGAAAAACATTCTTATCATTTTTAGGTAGCTCAAGCTTAATAAGAAAGAAAGTGATGATGATGGAACCAATTATTTACAAGATGCAATGAAACAAAGTGAAAATAACGAGGTATGTAGATAATTAAAAACATTTCGGAAATGTATTTCTCCGAAATTTTTAAACGCAACTTGCGCACTGTATATTGTTTAATATACATACTTTATTACATTAAATAATTTCAATAAAATATTTT
Source organism: Solenopsis invicta (assembly GCF_016802725.1). Lineage (NCBI taxonomy): Eukaryota > Metazoa > Arthropoda > Insecta > Hymenoptera > Formicidae > Solenopsis > Solenopsis invicta. The sequence continues at coordinate 9,717,765 of NC_052666.1, forward strand.
AATTAGAGTGCTCATCTATACCCATATTTCGAATTTTAGCACGAGACATTATTTTTTATTACTGAAAAAGATGAAAAGTAAAATATAAAAATTAATAAATTAATTTTACTTACTAGGAAATCTTAATTGACATTGCTGATACTGAGAAGATGTTACCGGATGTTCCAAATGATAAAAACGAGGAAACTGAAGTAGTTAAGGACAAAACGAAAATGGAAGTTGAGGTTGTAAGTTTATAAAATATATTTTTGTTTTTAGAAAGCAGAGATAGATCCGAAAGTGGATATATACATACACGATGAGAAGGAAGATCAAACCATATATTTCAAGAAACAGGACAAAGACATAAATTTAACCATATTCTTCAAGTTCCATCCGAAACAACCAATGCAGCAAGTTCCTTTTAATCCCCTTAAAGCCTACTTTCGTAAAGCTCAAGATAAAAAAAGTGAACAAATTAAAAGACAATGGTTAACTTATTCGAATAAATATTGTAAATTCTTTTGTTCATTTTGCCTAGCTTTTAGTAAAGAAGATAATCGATTTACTCTCGGATGCAAAACTACAAGAAAAGAAAATCTTTATGAACGCATTAAAGAACATGAGCAATCTATGATCATCATGGATGCGCAGAGGCATATATGTTATGGTCACAAAAATTGGGGATTGTTAGCTTACTTCAACATAAAAGACATGAAGATATTAAAAAGAGAAGATTAGTTTTAGAAAGAATTATTGATACGATAAAGTTGATAGGAAAACGAGGATTGAGTTATAGGGGTGCAAAAGATGCAGAAGCAGCATATACTTTGAAAGATTCAAATTTGGATCATGGAAATGTTCTGGAAATTATATTACTTTTGGCAAAATATGATCCAATTCTACAAAAACACGTGGATGAATGCGTCACGTCAAGTTCAAAGTTGAACAGAAATAACTCTGGTCCTGGTAGACCTGGTACTTTTACAACATTTTTATCAAAAACCACAATAAATTACGTAATAGAATCAATTTTGAAACTAATGAAGGCACATATAGCACAAGAAGTACAAAACGCAGGAATGTTCAGTATTCAAATTGATAGCAGGACATTAATGTGCATGATCAGTTGTATATTATTTTGCGTTATGTAACAGATAAGGTAAATGAACGTGTAATAGCTATAGAAAACTGTAATTCTGGAACAGGAAAATATTTGGCAGATCTTATTAACCGCTTATTAGATGAAAATGGAATTGATATAGGAAAATGTATCGAGAGCTCTGACGGTGCGGCTAACATGCGCGGACAATATAATGGATTTTCTGCATGGCTCACTAAAACTGTACTTGAACAAAATCATGTTTGGTGCTATGCTCATGTCTTCAATCTTGTGATGTTTGACGCAACAACAGTATGTACTGAGGCTGTTAATTTATTTGGAGTCATGAACTCTTGTGCTAATTTTGTAAAGGAGTCCTATTCGCGTATGGTAATTTGGGAAGAAAATAGTAAATTTAAATTTATTAACTCGATTGGAGAAACAAGGTGGTGGGCAAAAGACAGATGTTTATCCAAAATATTTGGTTCTTACGCAATGCCTGAGAATGCCTAGTTTGCAGATCTTTTGGAAACTTTGCAAGAAATATCCACCTCGACTAAATTTAATGCAGATACGCTATAATTTAATGCAATACGCTATAAAGCTTCCACTCTTCTTGAAAAATTTCAAACTTTTGAAATTTTGATTACCGCTCATATATTTTTAAGAGTTTTTTCCTGCACAACTCCGCTCTCTCAGTACCTCCAAACCAAAGGATTAAATTTGATAACGGCTTTCCAAATGGTACAAAAAACACTGAAGTCTTTAAAAGAACAATCAAGAGATTTTGATACTACTCTAGAAAAATCGAAACGTTTTGTTGCCTGGGCTAATAATAAATTTAATGAGAGAAATTCAGAAATAAGTACACAGTAAAAAATCTCTCGGAAAAAATTAATACAATATTGTAGACTTTATTTTGTCAGATAAGTAACTTTAAATTATAATGTAATGAAAAATAGACACTACACAGATTAACTACAATTTTGTAGCAAGTTTATTTTGTCACATCCAAACACAAAAATTGTGATTCTGTGAAACAAATTCGCAAATAATTTTATGAATAACAAATAAAACATTTTTCTGCAGCATTTGGGATAATTATAATATATTAAGAGTAACTTGTTACACACTTTGTATGAAATTATGCTATAAAATTCGATTAAAATTTATTTCGTTATTATAGTGCTTTATAAAATAATATTCTTAGTATTTAAAATAGCTAACATTAATTTATAGTAACATTTTGCTCGTTTCATTCATATAGTTTATCGTCATTGTGAACACAATTTTTTACTTTACTTTAAACATAAAAAATAAACTGTTTTATAATAATTGTTGATATGTTTTCTACAATTTGTCATAAAATATTGTAGTGTCTGCGTGATGCAAAGCTATATACATGTGTGTGCGCAGTTCTTTTCCCGCCTGCTTTTGTTTTTCAGCGTTCAGATCGTTGATGCGGGGTTTTATAGCTGTGTAGTGTGTGTAGGTACTACCTCGTTAAAACTATTTTATTGTGTAACTACCCTGTATCCATAATGGATTTTTTTGTAGTAACCACATTAAAAGAATGGGGATTAGAAGAATTGATTTCAACATTTGCAGGTAAGTTCTAAAATGATCCAATCAAGTAAGATTGCGACATTATTATTATAGGTTAGAATTTTTGATGTCACGTGTAAACTTGACCGGTTCTGAATAATCATTTTATGATTCTTGTCCTAGCCCAAAAAATTGACACTGAGGTGTTTAATACTCTTACCGACAATGATATTGAGAGCTTGATAATCGAAGTGGGCACCAAAAGGAAATTTTTAAACAAGTATCAAAACTTTAAGAATTCTGTTTCTGGAAATTCTGTTACTGAAAAGGTAAGTTGTAAGATATCAACGCGTATTTATTAACGTCCGTGTGTGGATAAAAATTATGTACATGTGTTATGAAAAGTCCATTAAACATCTCGATCCTTCGAAAATCTTGAAAATCATATCCGTACGTTGATCATCGCGCAGAGATAACTTATATGGGCAAGTTTGTAAACTGCACGGAAATCTAATAAAAAAATGAATAAATGAGTAAATAAATGAATGCATTGATAAATTGGGTATAGATATCTTAAAACTTCTCTCCGTATACGGTTTGCTATGCTAAATACTTTTATATGTATGCTATTGTTATTTGACTTACTAAATACTTTTATAAATATACTATTAAAAATTTTATGAGATTTGATACAAACATTTCTTAAAAGTTATCTCCGTTAATGAACAGTAGTTTTTTATCGAAAAAATAATTGTCAAAAAGTATTTCTGGTTTAGAAAATTATTTATTAAATTATTCGGAAATTTGTTTTTCTAAAAATAATTTTTTACATACATATATAAATTATTATTAATGTTTATTAATAATAAACTTGAAATGTCACTTTACTTCATTAAACATATAATATGTTCAATTTCTATTAAATGATTAAGTTCACTACGATCATTAAGAGAAATAATTGAAGGACTCTTACGAATATTTAATAATAAACAAATACTTTAATTATTTTTATTTTTAAATTTTGAAAATTGAATTAGAAATCAGCGGTAACATAAAACGAAATATGAATTTTCGCCCAATTCGAACAATTTTCAATAATTTGAACTTTACTTTAAATCAGCTATTTCTTCTTTATTTTTATCATTTGGACATTGAATTTGAAATTAGCGATATCAAGAGCTCCCAGATATAAATTTTCATATAATTTAAATAATTTTTCATAAAATCAATTTTATTTTATTTTTTAATTTTTGTATTGTAACAAAATTCAAGTTTCTAAGGGTACCATAATCAGAATCTTTTTTGTTTATTTAAAATAAAAATAATTAAAGTATACAAAAGTATACAAAAGTATACTTTAATTATTTTTATTTTAAATAAAAAAGATTCTGATTATGGTACCCATAGAAACTTGAATTTTGTTACAATACAAAAATTAAAAAATAAAATAAAATTGATTTTATGAAAAATTATTTAAATTATATGAAAATTTATATCTGGGAGCTCTTGATATCGCTAATTTCAAATTCAATGTCCAAATGATAAAAATAAAGAAGAAATAGCTGATTTAAAGTAAAGTTCAAATTATTGAAAATTGTTCGAATTGGGCGAAAATTCATATTTCGTTTTATGTTACCGCTGATTTCTAATTCAATTTTCAAAATTTAAAAATCAAAAAAAGACGTTCTGGATGCTATATTCTAAAAACTTTTTAACATTTACTTTCAATTTTAGGGTATGAATGAGATAATCTTTGACACTAACTGGACCTTAGCTGACACAACAATTTTACCCTCGCTATGTGATATAAGCCCAAGTCCATGAACTTCCAGTGCTCTATCAGAAGATGAGGAAATTGTAACTAAAAAGAAGTGTCTAAATAAGACTACAGTGGGTTTACCACGTAAAATATATGCTGACCAAAACTGTAATTCTGTAAGTTATGGTCACATACACATACACATACACATAAAAATCAATAAATTTATACACTTTTTCCCATTAGACTGTTCTTAGACTGATAAATACCACTGATGAAGGACACGTTATCAAGGCAAGTTATGGTACAAATAGTGTTTTCTTGAGGAATAAATTGGCAGAGCTTATAGTTAAACATGAACTAATAGGAAATAAAGACGCTAGGTATGCAACTAATATATTTATCATTATTATATTATAATATTATATAACATCTTATAATATAAATAATAATAAAGTTCAATACATTTTGACATCTTATTTTTTTTAGAATCTCGACTGAAAGATTTACTGAACTGGCAAGAGAAATAAGTGAAGTGTTTTTACACGAAAATCCAAACATTTATTACGTACCATATGTAAATGTGAAAGGAAAACCTAAAGCAGCTCGAGGGAAGTTATGGAGTGCTTATACATACTTAAGAAAGCTTTATAAAAAGTTAGGACTTATTCATACTACTACAGAAGGTAAAATAAATTAAAAGATTATTTTAATTTATTCACGAAAAGCTTATAGAAATAATTATAGTCTTACTCATTCAATATATTAATAGATATTATGTATATATTTAAATACATCTAAAAACATTAGCTAAATAAAATGCAATTTTTTTACTTATTTAATAGGAAACAAATTTTATTTAATACAAATAGATGTTTAAGTATTTTTAATTATTTTCAAAAATGTAAAAAATGTTCTTATTTTTATTTTTCAGATCAAGAGAAAGAAATTAAATCAGCAAGTCTTTTAATAGACGCAGAAGCAGAAGATTGCTTGTTATGGCTACAAAATAATTCAGAACCATTCATAACAGCTAAAGAATATTGGGGTAAAACTATAATACAACGAAAGGTAATGAATAATGGGACTATACATGAGTATTTCAACAAATTTCTTTGCCTTAAATTACCTTTGGGATATACCTTGGTAAGAAAATTAAAATTAGCATTTAATTTTTGTATTTACTAACATATTTACCTAATAATTGTATTTGCTTTGTTTTCAGTTGGAACAAGACTTTGATTTTTACAACCCAGATAAAAAAAACTGTTTGCTTTCTAAATGGTCGCAGTTTGCTACAGCGCTGTTGAAGTTAGCAGAAAATAAGACGGATTCTTACTTAAAGGAGCTTGTTAAAGAATATAAAGAAAAGTTCCCAAATAATAATCCAGAAGATAGTAAGTTTAAATGTTGCGTAAAAAATATATTTTATTTTAATTGTGATTTGTTTTAAAGGTTCCGCTAAAGAAATATTTGCCTTGAGCATCTTGCCTCTATTTTTTCCATGCAATTACTTAAAATGCAAAAAGGCAGGTACAAATAGATGGAGACCTTCAAAAATTGAAATGAGAAAAGGATTTTTACTTCACGTGAAGGTATTTTTTTCTATACTTTTTTAGTATATTTTTACATAGTACATTTTTACATAATTTTTTTCTATACTATTTTACTTATTTTTAGGTTGCTGGCGATTTGCAAAGGGAACTACAGACACGACAGGACAAACTGGCCAGTTTTCATCTGACGGCACAACCGTTACTTATCATTGTTGGCTCTGATATTAGCGCTATACAAAGTTGCTACGTCAGTGTGATATTCTATATAAAGTAGACACACCACTACGGGCCATAGACCTGTGCTTCAAAATTTTTCATGTTATGAATGCCAGTTATCCTCCAGAGGCTGAAATTGCATGGACATTTATTGAGCAAGTTGTGTACGACTTCCCGAAAACCAAAACGTATGTTTCTGTTACTTCTTTGATGTCAGATATTGTGAAATTGAATAGTGAGAACTAGAAATTGAATAGTGACTTTTACTCGAGAGTTAATGATATTCTTAAGTTTTTGACAATTTCATATTCTTAAGTGTTGACTAAAAAATTTTAATTTAGAGTTAATATTTTAATATTCTTAAGTGTTTCGACTGAAAAGTTTTAATTTAAAGTTACATTTTGATATGTTTAAGTGTTTTGACTTAAGTTTAAATTTAGATGTAACATTTTGGCATTTTTAAGTATTTTTTAATGCAAAATTATTAGATATTAATGATGATTTGCTTTGTTTGTGATCAAATATTTTTACTACCAAAAACATTGATATATCATTTGAAGCATGAACATAAACGCTTGGACCAATTAAACTGTAAAGAAGACAACTGTAAAAGATCGTTCAGTTCATTGAATTCATTTAGAAAACACATTGCCAGTGTGCATGGAAGCTCAATTAATCTAAATAATTATAACAAAAACAGCAAAGACAATAAAATTGAATTTCAGACAAGTTCCGAAGTACCTACGAACGCTAACAATTTACAAAAAGTTCCATCTCTTCTCAAGACGTTAACTACATTTCATGATGCATTGGATAGTAACCACAATAGTAGCATAATTAAATTTATTGCAAATTTATATAATAACTCATTAATTCCTAGAAGTTATGTTCAAGAAATTGTTGACTCAGTAAAAAATATATTCTGTTTTGGCGTTATATGTGATATAAAGCAAGTAGTTTTTGATAGATTACAAAATTTGAACGAAGATCCCGATATTATTAATACTGTAAGGAACATGTTTGGAACAATAGAAAATTCTTTTAATAATGTAGATACTGAATATAAGCGATTAAAATACTTTAAGTCTTCGGGACAATATATACCCCCACGCAGCTTTGTAATCGGACAACGTACAGTTGAAAAACGTATTAATGATAATGTACTTTTAGAACCTACCTTAGTGTTTGGCCAAATTGTAGAAATAAGACAAATCCTCACTTTATTATTTCAGAGACCAAATTTTTTACATTTAATGAAAAGTCATTATAATGAATTGATGTCAAATAAAATTGTTTATAGTAATTTTATTCAAGGTCAGCTATGGAAGTCACAAGTTTCATATTTTGGTGATAAAACTGTGTTTCCAATGTTTATTTATTTTGATGATTATGAAACCGGCAACGCACTTGGTTCTCATTCAGGCAAAAACAAATTAGGAGCTGTGTATTTCTCTCTACCTTCACTTCCACAAGAGTTAAAGTCATCATTGACTAATATTTATTTATTTGCATTGTTTAAATCAGAGGATAGAAAAACTTTTGGAAATGCGGCGGTATTTGGTGAGCTTATATCAGAAATCAGACTGCTAGAAGAAAAGGGTATTACCATTAATATAAATGGGTCAGTAGAACGAATTTACTTTAAATTAAGTTTAATCATAGGGGACAATTTAGGAATGTATACCTTGTTAGGATTAACTGAAAGTTTTTCTTCTAACTTTAGATGTCGCTTTTGCAAGATCAAAAAAGGTGATTCATATCGTATGTGTACTGAAGACGAAAGTTTACTTCGTACATGTGAAAACTATGAACATGATCTAATTACAAATGACGTATCAAAAACTGGTATAAAGGAACCGTGCATATGGCATCAACTCAGTAATTTCCATCTTACACGAAATTATTGTGTTGACATAATGCACGATCTCTTTGAAGGCGTGTGTAATTATAGCTTGACTCATTTATTGCGTAATTTAATTTTTGATTTAAAGTTGTTTTCGTTACGTACTTTAAATGAAAGAGTAAAATGTTTTGGTTATAATGACACTGAAATTTCTAATAAACCACCACCAATTACTTTTGACAATTTAAAAAAAGGACTACGAATGTCAGCAAGCGAAATGCTTTGTTTCTCTAGATATTTAGGCATTATGATTGGAGATCTAGTTCCTGTTAATTTACCTATCTGGCAGGTATGGTGTACTCTAAGAGAAATTATTGACATAGTAACTGCCCAAAATATCCATTTTTCGGAAGATGTTCGTTTAAAAGTTGCAATTGAGGAACATAATCATTTATATCTACAATTTTTTGGACGACTAAAACCAAAACATCATCATCTTCTTCATTATCATACAGTGTTCAAAATGTCGGGACCTTTAGTTCATCTTTGGAGTATGCGTTCAGAACAAAAACACCGCGAATCTAAAATGACTTCAAACGTTTCGTGTAATTTCAAAAATATTGCATACACACTGGCAGTAAAAACGTAACTAAAATTATGTCATCAATTATTGTCCAGTTCAGCTTCTAATATGGTATTTGAAAAAATGGAGCCATTAAATTTTGGTTTATATATTAAATATTTCTCAAATCTTGATAGTGATAAATTACATCAAGTAAAATGGGTCAACGTAAATGGTACAAAATATACTTTTGACACAATTCTGGCATTAGACTGTTCGGGAAATATGCCTCTTTTTGGCGCCATTAAATACATTGTTTTGTTTTCCGAAATGGAAATATACTTTATATGCAATACTCTTAAGTCTACGGCATTTGATAGCCATACTCATGCGTATGAAATTGAATGTTTATCAATAAATGATACAGACTTCCTAATCGTTAAGAAATATTCAGAACTGCACGATTACGTACCTTGTTTGTTAAATAAAACTTCAAATTTAATTTGTACAAGGTGGGCCTTATAATATAAAGACCTATATTTTAATATGTAGTCTGTTATACGCAATTTTGTATGTTTATTTTCGATTTTGTATTTATACAAATTTTTTTTTTACTTATATAAATATATATATATATATTAGACTTATTAAAGTTTGTAAAACTTTTGCGTAGACATTTATGTCTAAATATATTAAATTCATTTATAAATGTTTCTTATTACCCCCTCTCTTTACAGAAATGTAGTACTGGCCAATACTTATTTTGAGTATTAAAAGCATTGTTAATAGTGCTTCTGATATTCAAAATAAGTAATTAATTGGCCAATACTAGTGCTAAATTTCTATGAGCATTACACATTCCATAATACAAATTGTAAAAATATCCTCTACAATTTAATGTAAAATCATATAAAATGTTAAATAATTATTACTATTAATTTTATTTAGTACTTCTACAATTTGTAGCAATCAATGTTTTATTTTACTACAATACTTTTACATAATAATTTCTTTGTAGAATTTTGTTCCATCAATTATTGTAATAAATGCTCTACAAAAACATTTATAGACCTACAAATTGAGTTAAATAATGCTATAGATTATTATTATTTAATTATTATATTATTATATTAGTTTACATATATGCTTTTCAGTACTTATTACAACTTGTTACGCGAAGTTCTATTAAATGTGGTAAATTTTTAAATCAACAGCTACTATATTTTCACAACAATTGCAATAAATTGCAACAAAATTATTTAAAATTACAACACCTTTCAGGTTTTGTTAATATTGCAATATTTTACAGTCTTAAGCAGTTTGTCAAATAATTTAAAACAGGTTTCTTAGAACAATTTTTTAAACTTATTTATTACAATTTATCCCTATCCCTATTTATACTATTATTTGTAGAAGAGCATTCCCCAATTGTACTATCTGATGCTACATTTTTTTCTGAGTGTATAAATAATAATTTTATAGAAAACAGAGTATCGAGAAAGAAAAAAATGTCCGATGAGAAATCAAAAGATGAACTTGTTATTAATGCAGTGGATCAATATAGAATAAATGTTTTTAACATTATATATGATCGTATAATAGGAAGCATAGAGTCCAAATTTGTAGGAAACGAGCAGCTTTTCAGTGACATCAACTGGCTAGATCCAAATAGTTTCAAAGATATTGAAAAAATTCCTGACATGACGTTCAAATTTCTTTCTACAAAAATTCAAAAATACAACACCAGCCTTGATATTGACGCACATTTAATACAAAGTGAATTAAAAGATTTCGCCTTAAAATGAAACACCATTAAAGAAATTGCAATAAATTTTGATCAGATTAGTACTGCTACTGATCAGGAATATCAGGAAGATCCTTCTAAAGAAAATGAAACAAATCAACCAATAGAAATTAATCCGAAATGCAAGAATACATGCAAAAATTGCATTATTTGCTGTTTTTCTGTTTTAACAACCTATAGACTACATACACTTGCTTATCCGAATTTATATGTTGTCTATAAATATGTATTAACTTTATCGTGTACACAAGTACGATGTGAGACTACATTTTCAAAGTTAAAATATATATTAAATTGATTAAGAAACTGTTTATCACAAGATCATTTAGAGGCATTTCTTTTAATGCCTCTGTCAATCGAAAAGGATATTCTTTTAACATTAGATAATATAATTGATAAATAATATATTGATAAATAATATAATTGATAAAATTGCTCAAAAAAGTTTGTATCTTAAAAAATTATTATTATAATTACTAAATGAAAAGCTGTTATAATGAAATAAAAATTTGTTATGATCCTGATATTCTTTTCCTATAAATATCCTATAGTAAAATATTTAAAATGTCTTCCTGTAATAAAGGTTAAATTAGCTAAAGAGATATTTGAGTTATAAGATACAAAGTTAGTTCATTATAACTTCTAATCTCTCTTTTCATTTGAACAATTAGTTATCGATTTTTTGTTTATGTTAATTTTTAATTTGCATTTCAGTTTTACTATATTACCGCAAATAAATTTCTTAAAAAATAATGACATATCTTTATTAATTATTGGGGCTTTTTTTTCCCATCAGAATTGGACCGGTCTGATACAAAGCTTGGGACGAAAAAATTTCCCAATCCGACCCTGGAGTCAAGACGCTGATGTTGGTGCGTATATTTCTGAGTTTATTTAAAATAAATTCAAGGACGTTTTGACCCTGTTTTGGGTCATCTTCAGCAAAGAAAGTCGAAATCTAAAAGCTTCCACTTCACATGGCGTGGTCCTAGTTCTTAGGAGCCGCAATTGGATGGTTATCCGAATAAAATTAAAATTTTAAAGAGTGACTAACTAATAATTGTATAACATTACAATGACTAATTAGCTAAGATGTTAAATAAAACTTACAAAAACATACCATGTAAAACAAGGAGCGGATACATATTAAACGCACAAGAACGTGAATAAATGCAAAATTAACATTAGAAGTAAAATGAATTGACAATCATGTAACAGCATAAAAACGATATATCTCGCCTGTGTCACAGTCAAAGCGATACTATTCTCCGTTCGTAAGCAGTGTTGGCAATGAGATCGAACAGTTGAAAATATATATATACAAATATTAAGTCAAACCATTATAATCTGTCGAGGATACAAGTGTAGGCATAATGTAAATATTCAGTATTTATGTAAGGTTAATATGTAATCAATAATCAAGAAATCAATAATAAGGATAATAACATTACATATTCCAAGGCTGCTCGTGACGTTACTGTTATGAATTTCTTTCCGGATAAACAGGTTCTTAAAATAGAAATGGAAGCCAATTTTTTTGATGTTAACTTTTTCAAATCTTCACTTAATACGGTAAAAAACAAATGGTTTGTTAACTTGACTTCTAATGCCATTCCCCATGATGTACAATGTTTGTTGCAACTTGGCGAAAATTTTTCTTTCCCGATGCAGCGGATTGATAAAGTGACGATGAAACTTATTCAAAACATTGAATGCAATATAAGTAAGGTTGATCCGAAACAACAATTAAATATTAGGAATCGTACCATCCCAATCATTAAGTATTTACAATACAAACCTGCTCTAAACAACCATAACAGCCACATAATTAACAATTTAATAAAATTTAAAAGATTTGTAAAAGAGAATCAACACATTATTTTCACACGTGCTGATAAAGGCAATATCACAGCTCAGTAAGCAAGGAACATTAGATAAACGTTTTGAAACATTGATTTCTTGTGACTTTTATCAACGTTGTTTTGTAATATTGTATACATGTTTTTAAAACATTATTTATTAATGTGAAAATTCCGAATGTAAAAAAAACGTTTCAATAATGTTGTTCCAAATATTTTTTCAACGTTTTTATAAATGTCCCTTACGGAAATGAACTATTGGAAAGCCAGTAATCACTTTTGACTTACAATAGTGATTATTTATTCTCTAATAGTGATTATGTAGCATCTAATGATTGGATTATTCGCAATAATTATTTCTTAATAGTTTTTGAATGAATGATTATTGATTTCATAATGAGATTGTTTGCAATAATCCTTCCCCAATAGTTCTTTTATGGAATGATTATTAATTTCATAATCAGGTTATTTGGAATAATCACCAGCACACTACTTTTAATAGTTAATATATAAATGATTATTAGTCAACTATTCACAATAAACCCAATAAGAACTGGATTGTTTTATACGTTTATTAAACGCAAGTATGGTATAAAACAGGTATAGGTATGTGGCAGATATGTAAAACGGTTTTTATACGTTAGTGCAATATATGTTTATAATAATCGTTCTTATTACGTATGTATAATACGGAACGTATTTTATACGTTGAAAAATAGTTTATAAAATGTCAGAAATGTATTTACGTTTATAACACGTATAAAAATACTATAAAATACTATCATATACTAATTAAACGTTTCTTAAATACGTTTATGATTTGTAAAAGTTGTCCCTTTAAATAACGTATCAAAAATAGGATTTAATATCCAGATATGATATACTTTTAAATATATTAATAAAAGTTTAAGCGTAAATTATATTTATACGTTTTTATTGCAGCAATATTTAAACGAATAATAAACGTATTTTATACACATTTGGTATAGTTAATTAAAGGTTTATTGGAAACGTATATTATTTATGAAATGAAAAACATTTATAAATCATTTCAGAAATACCGAATATGGTTAAAATCCAAGACATTCAATTATTAATAGTTATTTTACACGTAAAAACATATTACGGTGCTCTCAAAAATCGAGCGATTTGCTTTGGTTTTAAGTCTCAAACATAGACTTTGTACTATGTCTTATACAGTCTCAAAGTTTTTTCGCGACGCCAGTCTTCGCGCCTTCGTGACTTGCGCGACTTCCACTAGGTGGCTATGCCGCGGGGAATTTTCTCGTGAGTCGAGTGCGGCCACAGGCATTATATCTAGGTGTCACCGTGATCGTCATTTTAAATCGCACTTCAGTGAAACTTTTAGGAACTAGTTGTTGTAACCTCAAGACGAATTTTGTTCTCTCTTTTTTTTTTTAAATGTGATGTATATGTGGTTCGTTGTTCCACATAAAATTTTATATTTTTACATGTAAAAATAACAATTTGTATTGTTATTAAATTTTGTACATAAATGTTTAATTCAGATTTAATCTTTATTTAATCCTTTTGAACGAAAAAGAAGAAATATTTTTTTGGAAACTATAATTTATTACGTTTAATTTATCAATACATATTTTATGACTATATATAAATTGTAGTGACTATTGGGCTCAAATAATTTTTCAATAGTTCTGTGTAATAGTTTGTCCCAATAATCCGCGAAAAAACTATGACGAATAATCCAATAGTTTCATTAATAGCTTTACTAATAGTTACAATAGTCCATTTCCGTAAGGGGTTGTAAAAATGTTTCCAAAACATTACCTAAATAATGTGATATTTACGAATATTTATAAAATGTTTTAGTAATGTTGTTCCAAATATTTTTACAACGTTTGTTACAATATTACAAAAATGTTTTTAAAACATTACCTAAATAATGTGATATTTTCGAATGTTTAAAAAACGTTTTAGTAATATTGCTTAAAATATTTTATAAATATTATTATGATACGTTTATTAAAGTAAATTCAATGTATCTGCAATAGTTTAAAATTATTTTATTTTATGTTTCATGTAATGTTTAAATAATAAAATTTTTATATTGTTATAATGTTGTTCATCATATTTGTAATAATAAGTTCCTAATTCATCGATTTATACAATCGCATTATTCTCAATTGTAATTTTGCTCTATAAAAGCCGCATTTGCAGCATATAATACGATTGACCAATTGATGAATTAGACACTCGTCTTATTATCCATGTCTTAAATTAATGATCGAGGCTGAAAGCTTATAAGGAGCTAGCATAGCAATTTGCAAGCGCTTCGGCAGCAACGTCACGTTTTATCCAGTGGCGTTTCCAGGCGCTGTCGAGCGACTAACGTGCCGCTGGCGACGAACTGGCCTGATGCTACCTACCAAAAAACTAGCCTGGTGCAAATTCTAGGCTACTTTTATAAAAGGCGCGAGACTAGATTTATTATTGACCATGTCGGATTTTTTCGTAAATTTTACTGTAAATGCCAATAAAAAGAATGGCAATTAATTAGAAATAAACGAAATTTTGATATTTTCATATCAGGCTCTCATATCATGCGGGAGACAGGATTTCTTATAGGCCATGTCAGATTTGTTCAAGTGGACATGGCGTGGCAAAATAGTGTGACGCTAGTCAATATCGTGGCGCTGCCGAGGACATTTCTACCAGGAATATCTAAAAAAAAGGAAAAATTCCAGAAACTTAAAAAATGCTTAAAATCTAGTAAAGAAAGAATAGCTTAAGAAGTTGTTTATTTTCAATATCTTTTTAACAAGGAAAGATAAAAATGCTCTCGGCGATGTTCTACAATCCTTCGATATAGTACAGCAAAATTATTCTAATTATTGCCATTTGACTACTAAAAAACAAAAATTTTGGTTAACTTTTGTAAGATGTGAAACCACTGTGCATTGACTTGATTTGCTCGCCTTTGCCAATGCTAGAGCATCAATCGATACTGTACACTAACGTGTCTTTTGGACTTTAAGTCCAATCGCTAGAAACGAATCTTTTTAATATTATTCAATGAATAGGTTCTATAGAAGCTAATATCCTTGTGGAACGACCAAAAAACCACGAGTGCCATCGGGTCCCGCTGGCATTCTCGTTACATTCTCAGGCACATGCATCATCGTGATGCTGTTGTTGCTTCTCGATCGACAAAACACATTTTGTTCCGAGTTCGAAGAGCTCGGGATGATCTCCTGACATTTGCGTCAAAATCGTGACTGTAGGTCAAAAATCTTCTCGATCCATAATCAGCCGATCCGCACGATTTATGATGTAGCAGCTTCCTCGGCATTCCATTGGAGAACCTATTAGAGAACCTGATAAATGACAAACCCATACATTATAAGTAAAAAAATAAACTAAATCTTTTCTAGAAAAATCTTCGTGTGTTAAATCTGATTTCTATGGTTTCTCATTCTATAATTAAAAAAAAAATTTTTTTAATTTAAAAACATTCAAGAATTTGTTCAAATTCAAAAATTTTCATATATTAAAAATAACAAAATTATATAAAAAATCCTAAAAAAAATTTTTACTGAGACGTATTTTAATATTCCTTAACAGGTAAAACAATCTACGCGACGGAATGCTTCACAAAAAGTGATTGTCCCTGCAATCGACAATTTCATTCAAACGATATCGTACGTACGATTACTAACCAGTGGCTGAACAACAAGAGTAACGACGACTTTCATGATGATATAAATTATTCGAGTAACTTGGATAAAAAAAAGCTGCTTCGGAACCAGACAAACAGGTGTAGTAACAGGTGGAGTTTACAGAATCTTTCAAAGGACTTGAGCAGAATGAGGAAGCAGATCATAACGTTACTTGCTGCAAATCTTGCAGCAGTCTCGCGATAATTTAAATTGCTACGAGGGATGATTGAGACAAACGACATCTGTTCTCTTTCCTTTCCTCCTCTCATTTAATTTCATCGATAAGCCATTTATAACTTTTGGCTGACTTAAAATAACTCGAATAACGATGAAACAGAAAGATGTATTGCAACAATTATAAATATTAATAACAGAAATTTAACACAGAAATTGATCGTATTTTTCTTTGATGAGAAAGCTGAAATACTAATTGTCTTTTTAATTATTACTATTACTTATATACAGACATTTCTGCGCGCACAAAAGGGAGAAGGAGAGCGAGAGAGAGAGAGAAAGAGAGAGAGAGAACAATTTCTCTTTGCTAAAATTTATTTATTTAAGATTGAGGGAGGGTTCCGATAGCGCACATCCCAATAGCCCACCAACCAATCATCTTGACTTATCTAACCCAACCTACGGAAAATCTCTAGGCATCTGCCATTGTGAGTGGTTTGTGTGCTATCGGGATGTGCGCTATCGGGACCCGCCGTAAGATTGAATCTCAGTAAAATCTAATATCAAAAGTAAAAAAAAAAAATAACGAAACGATAAAATATTTGTCGAGAAAAAAATCAAGAAAAGATCGATGAAAAGATCAACGGTTAAAACGGTTGGTCTGTAAATATTCTACGGAGTGTACAAACGATATGATATCTTGAAAGGGATAATTCGTATTATGAACGTGATACATCGGATACGCCTGAAAGCCTCTCTTGAGTCTTAGTCTCCCATCCTCAGGTTTGGATCCACTGGGACAACTGGACGAATTGTGATTGTCTTTTCTCGCTATTTTATTGAGAGTACATTTCTTCGTAGGCTGCTTTTTTTGTCAACCAAATGACGTAATTCAAATATTTTTGCGTCACCCAAGGTCATTTGCGTGGCGATTCGTGCGGAGGCCGAGTCCGTGAACTCGACCATAGCGCAATCTTCGATGGAGGTCAATTCTGGCCTTTTGGCGATTGCCTGTCGCACCTACGTAACAATTGCCAAAATTTTATCGCCAAAATTTTCCCATTTTGATCGTTGCACCTCTGTTATCAAATATTAGAAATATTAATGCAAAGCGAGATTTGTTAACATCCGCGCAAATATACATTGTGTGTATATTAATTTATGTCAAAAGGGATATGTACTTTGAAACGTTACAAAAAGATAATGTCTTAAGATTCTTTTTTAAATAAAAATAAAAAATTTATCTTTTCAAAACTTTGAGAAGATAAATTTTCTAAACACTTATATCGAATACATACTTATATCGAAATATCAAGAATACAAATACATGTTAAAATATGTTTGCATTTAATTTCTACAAATAACAAAAGAAAATTTCAATTTTAGTGAATTGTACGTGATAATACATTTCTTATTGATAATACGATGTATTTTTCAAAAAGTTAATTTTATAAAAAAAAAAGACAAAACAACTAAAAATATTAATGCAATACATGAAACGACGTATCACATATGCAGATTTCGGTAAGTTAATAAATATTTTTAACTAAATTAAGTTAAAGTTGATGATGCATAAAATTAATTTAGTTACGTTAAAAGTTATATAAATGAAAAATTAACTCGGTTAAAGTTACATTATGATTAAATTAACTCGAGTTAAAATAAAAGTTAATTTTGAAAAACATTATTTATATAAAATTATTGAATAAGTATCGTAATTTTTTTAAATTGCATTATTTTAAATAAGAAAACAATTATAATATAAATTATTAAATAAATTTCAATTATTTTATTTATAATTTAAATTTATATGAAATAAAAAAGAAATATTGTTTTTTATATAGTCATATATTCTTTTACAATTTTTACATTTTACGATTAAATTATTAAAAATATAATTTTATATAATGTAAAATACATATTTATGATATATCGATAAAATATAAACCTATTTGAAAAATTTATCGTTATTTAAGTAAATAGTAAATTTTAATAAGAGCTTTATTTCAAAATAATCAGTTAACCTTCCTCGTAAGTCATCAACCAATATTTCGTACCAATAGTAAACCATCTGCACTTGTATTATGTTAAAAACCATAGAATAAGCGTTGATCTGCAGTAAAAACCAATATATTGCGTTATTCAAAACAAATTTTAAATTAAAAGTTCTCTATGCCATATTTCACTTGTATTATGTTAAACAGCATTGAACAAGCGTTGATCAGCAGTATAAACCAAAATTTTATCTTTCTTAACGCGCATTTTAAATGAAAGGTTTTTTATGCGATATTTCATTTGTATGCCATGAAAAAGCATTGAAAAAGCGTTGATCAGCATTAAAAACCCATATATTGCGTTCTTCAACGCGCATTTTAAATGAAGCGTTCTCTATGCAATATTTCACTTGTATTATGTTAAAAGCATTGAACAAGCGTTAATCTGCAGTAAAAATCAAAATATTGCGTTCTTTAACGCGCATTTAAAATGAAACGTCTCTATGCGATATTTCACTTGTATTATGTTAAAAAGCATAGAACAAGCGTTGATCAGCAATAAAAACCAAAATATTGCGTTCTTTAACACGCATTTCAAATGAAACGTTCTCTATGCGATATCTCACGTGTATTACGTCAATAAGTGTTGAACAGAGGTTGATCGGCAGTGAAAATCAAAATACTGCGTTATTCAACGCGCATTTTAAATTAAAAGATCTTTATGCAATATCTCATGTGTATTACGTTAATAAGCATTGAACAAACGTTGATCAGCAGTAAAATCCAAAATATTGTCTTCTTTAACGCGCATTTAAAATGAAAAGTTCTCTATGCAATATTTTGTTTGTATTACATGAAAAAGCATTGAACAAGCGTTGATTAGCAGTAAAAACCAATATAATGCGTTCTTAACGCGCATTTTAAATAAAACGTTCTATATGCGATATTTCACTTGTATTATGTTAAAAGGAATTGAACATGCGTTAATCTGCAGTAAAAAAGAGAATATTGCGTTCTTTAACGCCCATTTAAAATGAAACGTTCTCTATGCGATATTTCATTTGTATTATGTTAAAAAGCATAGAACAAACGTTGATCTGCAGTAAAAACCAAAAAAAAGCGTTCTTTATTAAGCATTTAAAATAAAACGTTTTCTATGCGATATTTCACTTGTATTATGTTAAAAAGCATAGAACAAGCGTTGATCTGCAGTAAAAACCAATATATTGCGTTTGTTACATCCGGAGGATTTCACGATTTCCCTTTTCGCATCCATCATACAAAATATAAAACGCGAAACTAGCTAAAAAATTGTTTGTAAAATTTATAATATTTATTTCCGGAACTCCACGATTTCTTTTTTATAACACTATCACCCTGTTACTATAAGAAAAATCGAATATTGTCTTTGGAATATATAATGGCATCCGGAGCAATAAGTCCGTTAAATAAGCAAAAAAAGGAGAAATCGTGCGACGTCAAAACTAATGTGTGTTGCGCGCAACTTATTTTGAAATTGTGTAATCTAATAAAAATGATATACGTTTATTAAAAAAAAAAAATGTGTGAAATCTTTTAAAGTGCACCTATTATGAAGAGAATATACTTTTTCTACAAAATTGAAGTAGTCGTATTTGTATTTTCTTTGAAAAACATTCCTATTCTAACCCAACTGGTAGTATCTTCAATTTTTATACAAAACCCACGTGGTAATATCTCTGTATTGTTATTGAAAAATCTTCGTATTTTAAAAATTCAAGTGATAGCATCTTTAATTCTCATTGAAAAATTTTATTCTAACCCAAGTAGTATTTCCTTAAATATTGTGTAATTTAATTCAACCTAAATGCATTTTTCCAAAAAATCTTTTAAACAATCAAAGTGCTATTTTTGTATTTCCATTGAAAAATCTTTCAATTTTAACCCAAGTGGTTGTATTTAATTTTAATAAGTTTCAATGGAATATATAACATTTAATTTAAAAGATTAAAGAGGAAACGGTACAAAATGAGAAAATTTTATTAAAATAAAAAATTTTTGATGTACAAAAACATGGCGCTGCTAGATAGAAAAAGCAGAAAAGACATAAGAAAGAACGCAATAAATGTAACACTTGTAAGATATGCGTTATAAAAGAAATTTGCGAAATAAGTTTTAGTTTCTTTAGGTTTAATTACTTAACATTTAAGTAATTCTTATTGTAAGTTAAACTTAAGATACCACTTGAATTTTATTTAAAAAAATAAAGATTCTGTTAAAATATAAATTATTTAGGTTAAATTAGATTACAAAATTTTAATATATTATTTATTTTCAGTTAAATACCACTTGGTTTGGAAGATTTTCAATGACAATACAGAGATAGTAGCAATTAGGTTTTGTACAGAAATTATTCAATTCTTCTCATTGCTTTTCCTATCTAGCAGCGCCATGTTTTTGTACATCAAAAATTTTTTATTTTAATAAAATTTTCTCATTTTGTACCGTTTCCTCTTTAATCTTTTAAATTAAATGTTATATATTCCATTGAA
Source organism: Solenopsis invicta (assembly GCF_016802725.1). Taxonomy (NCBI): domain Eukaryota; kingdom Metazoa; phylum Arthropoda; class Insecta; order Hymenoptera; family Formicidae; genus Solenopsis; species Solenopsis invicta. Next base: position 9,738,387 of record NC_052666.1, read on the forward strand.
ACTTATTAAAATTAAATACAACCACTTGGGTTAAAATTGAAAGATTTTTCAATGGAAATACAAAAATAGTACTTTGATTGTTTAAAAGATTTTTTGGAAAAATGCATTTAGGTTGAATTAAATTACACAATATTTAAGGAAGTACTACTTGGGTTAGAATAAAATTTTTCAATGAGAATTAAAGATGCTATCACTTGAATTTTTAAAATACGAAGATTTTTCAATACAGAGATAGTACCACGTGGATTTTGTATAAAAATTGAAGATACTACCAGTTGGGTTAGAATAGGAATGTTTTTCAAAGAAATTACAAATACGAAATTATAAACGACTACTTTAATTTTGTAGAAAAAGTATATTCTCTTTATAATAGGTGCATTTTGAAAGATTTCACACATTTTTTTTTAATAAACGTATATCAGTTTTATTAAATTACACAATTTCAAAATAAGTTGCGCGCAACACATATAGGCGCTTTTTTTACCTTTTTTTTGAAAAGGTAATTTTGTACTGATATCACGCGTTTTGTAGTGTTAAGCAATATGTAATTTCTTTTTTTTTTTTCTGTAATAAGACACGATTTACACTGTTATTTAGGTTTTAGCGAATCAAATACATACCAATTGGGTTAGAATAGGAAAATATTTCAATGAAAATATAAAGTACGAAGTAGTACTACTTGGATTTTGTAAAATTAAATTAGCATAAAAAATTTTTTCTGCTAAAATACAAAAATAATATTACTTGGGTTTAGAAAAAAAATAAAGATAAAGTGCACGCACACGCATACTTGGTGCTTTTCTTTACTTTTTTTTTGAAAAGGTAATTTTATACTGATATCATGCGTTTTGTAGTGTCAAGCAATTTGTATTTTTTTGTAATAAAAGACATGATTTCAACTTGGCAAAATTGTAAGAAAAAAAAATGGAATAAAATGTAATATTGTAATTCACAAAGGTATATTAAAGTTCAAGATATTACGACATGGGCTGGCATAGTAAGTTTTTCAATTAACACAGAGATAGTATCAGTTGCAGAAAAAAAAGGTTTTTATCGTGCCCATCCCTGCCTCTCATTAAGACGTACAGAAAGAGATTCTGGAATTAGTCGCAGCACGATCTTCGCAGAAAATTTCCCATGAAAACAAGCTGCATCCGTACAGAATGTCTCTTCACCAAGCATTGACGTTTTCAGATACAGATTCAAATTTTGCAATTGGATTCGTCAACAATCGCGCAACTTTCATCAGAAAATTTTATTTTCTGATGAATGCACATTTTCATGTGACGGCTCTGTAAATACGTGGAACTGTCGATATTGGGCACAAGAAAATACTCATTGGTTCCGAGAAATTGACCATCAACATGTTTGGAAAGTCAATGTTTGGTGCGGAATTATTGGAAAACATGTTGTTGGACCGCATATCTTTGAAGTGAACCTAAACTGTATTCGGTACGCCAATTTCCTTGAAAATGATCTTCCGCTCTTGCTTGAAAATATTGATCTACAATTGCGCCTAAACATGTTTTTCCAGCAAGATGGATGTCCAGCGCATACATCTAGAGTTGCCCGTGAACGGTTGAACAAAATGTTTCCAGATAAATGGATAGGCCAATATGGCCCACATCATTGGCCACCACGATCACCGGACCTCACTGTTCTCGATTACTATTTGTGGGGAAGACTAAAAGATCTGGTATACCGCGAACGCCCTACGACAAGAGATGATATGATTTGTAGAATACGTCTCGCTATTCGTTCTCTACATGTTGATGAAATTCTTCATGCAACAAATAATTTCGAGAAAAGAGTACTTGCTTGAAGCAAACGGTGGACATTTCGAACACCAGGCCTAATAACATTAGCCACATATACACACACACACACACACACACACACGCGCGCGCGCGTACAGCAGAGAAGGTTTGGAGTCGATAAATACTACGGTAGTGACGAACCGTGGGGTCCTTATCTTTGTTGACACATACACATTCACACACACAAACACACACACACACACACACACACACACACACACACACCAGAGGTGTAAATCCAACCATGCAACCTCCACGCGGTACACCTTGGGTAATGCTAATGCCGGCGGTAACTTTCAACCCTCATAACTCAAAAAGTACTGATTAAAAAAACGTTTTATTATAGCGTTTTGGAAAGCTTTCGAGGTAAGCTATAAGAATATGCATTGAAAAATGGGGGTTCCCATTTAAGAAATTAAAGGTGACCTTTACGTGATTTTCAAATGACTATCCAAGGTCGAACCAATGACACCATCTTATGTCCCCCTCGAAATCACAAAACTTTTGTCTGAAACATTTTTCTTTAAAATGTCGCGTTTACGAAAAAATCGTGTGAGACGGGTGATCTGGGACATCCTGTATACCAGATACATGTCAATACAATTATAAAATTATTATTTTATCATTGTTCAGGATTACTTTTAAATCCCAAGCCACCTGTATTAGCTCCAAAAGGCTGTAAGAAGGTATATAATGTTGTAAACAACAATGAAAAAGAAAACATAACAACGTTAGTCATGGTAAATGTTGCAGGAAATCTTGCACAACTTGTGTGGTTTTTAAAGGAGGAGGTTTTACCAGACAATGCAGCTTCAATGGCTCCTCTCAATTTTTCATTTGGATTTTCAGAAAATGGCTGGATGACAGCTAGGATTTTTTACGAATACATAGCTAATGTATTTGAACCATGGCTAACAGATCAAAACATTATGCGTCCAATAATTTTTTATTTAGATGGACACATCTCTCATTTGTCACTGGATCTTAGCAAATTTTGTTCTACAAAACAAATAGTTCTCATTGCATTACTACCCAATGCCACACATATATTGCAATCATTAGATGTGGCTTTTTTCAAGCAATTAAAAGTGAAGTGGCACGAAGAGTACGAGAAATTTTGTAAAAATTGTTTAACTGTTCGTATTCATAAATACCAATTTGCGCCTCTCCTCAACATGACTTTTAATTCTATAGATATAACAAAAATTTCAAAAAGTGGTTTTAAAAAATGTGGGTTATTATTTCCATTTAATTTTAATGCAGTAGATTTGACGAGAGTTTTAAAAAAAATAAAGATTTAAGTACTGATATTGGTGAATTTGATGATTCACTAACAAATGAGTCACATGATAATCTAGTAGCTGTGAATTGTATAGAGAAATTGTTGAGTGAAGAGCAGCTTGTGTCCTTTCAAGCAAATGAAGGTCCTTTCTGGAATGGAGCGGAAAAAGATTATAATCTTTACAGTGTTTGGTATAATTTAAGAAACAGTGATCGAATAACTAATGTTGAGCTTTCGCAGGTAATATTTATATTATGATGAGTATGTTGAATAAAATTTTATATATTTTTATATTATACTTATATTATTTGTGTATATAGTTTGCTGATAATTCTGGTGCAACTGAAGGAAAAAATACAGACACTGAATCAATGGTATTCAAAGAGTTTGAATTTCATTCCTGCAATGAACTAATCTCTTTTAATCAAAATTCACAGGTGACAAATACTGTAATTTTATTCAATTGCATACACAACTCAAGACATCCTTAATTTTTCACAAATAATTAATGTATGCAAGTTACGTCAAACACATCTACTACAATTGGAAGTAACTCAGTAGATGATTTCCATGATGCGATAAAGGATTTAAAAAATAAAGAAAACATTGAAATACTAGACATAAAAAGTGATAGTTCTACAGATATTGAATCGATAAAATACAATGTATGAATATATTTTTATAGATTAGTTTTTATAATGCTGTATTTATAAGTCTGTTGCATAATATGCATAATAGTTGTATAACCTATTTTTTTAATATTATATAATTTATCAGAAATGTTAAGTAATATATATTTTTTAATTTGTTTTTTAAGTTCAATTGTCATTTAAAGCATTATAAAAAAAATGTATCTAAATCAATTTAAAACAAAATTTTTTTTTAATAAAAATGTTTTACAGGTAATAAAAGAAGTGACAATAAATAATGAAAATGATTCCATTATCTTGGAATTCATAGATGTGGATCAAAGGAAATTGAAAAATGAGCTAAGTGATATAATTGTACCTTTAACTGATGACAGTATTATAAATTCTAGTATAGTCAACGAGACTCTAAAATAGTCTAAAAGAACCAAACAAATCAAATCAGTTAAATGTTGACAAAAATATTTTTGAAAAATGTACTGAAAACAGTTGCAATGCAGCAAAAAATGCCATTTGCACTAAAAATCCAGTTATTTATTCCAAAGGTTTATGTGATAATAAATTTAAGAATTTTAACTTATGTGATGTAGAATCAAAGACAAAACAAGATACCTTTAAAAAGTAGGTCTTTTAATGTAGTAACTTTGAAGATGATGAAAGTAATAAGCCTTTAGATTTATCAATATCTATTAAAAAAGAAATTGTAGAGTCACATCAAAACGAAAAAGAAAATTCAGATATTAATTAATAACAATTTCAAATAAGAAGGCCTATTTGGTCATAGCTAGATCTTTGTGCTTTATATATACGTGTGATTTTATATACTTTCTCAGACTCAACCAAACTGCGCGCCGTTACTTTCGGTCATATAACACAGTTATGATCGAATAAGAATTAGTAATATCACTTTTATTAAATTAAAATTAATTTAATAATACTTGATGCTTACTAGCATCTATATTAATCCTTTCCCCCCCTGAAAAAACTTAATTAATAAATTATTCATAAATTCTTTGAGTACTAGTTCAAACAAAAGTGTACATCCTAAATTTAATACATCTGTAAAACAGTATTTGGCTTTCTCAAATGAAAGTATTTTAACGCCAAATAAAAATGAGAAAAAAAACCGGAAGATAATAAAAACCCCTGTGTGATTACGAGTGATGAGTGGAAAGATATGGTTTCAAAAAAAGTAGACGAAAAACGTACGAAAATAGAACAGGCAGCAATAAAGAGAAAAATCAAAATTGAAAAACAAGAAATGTCGAAGAAGAAAAAAGAAGTTAATAGACTGAAGAAAGAAGAAGAAAAGTATTAAGAGAAAAACGAAGAATCGAATTGGAAAAAGAGAAAGCTTTAAAAATACAAAATAAAATATTTTTATTAGAAAAAAAATATCATGAAAAATAACTTACCAAAACAAAAAAAAGACTGTGTTACATCCCGACCAAGCGCGGTCGCCGTTGGGCAGAATACGCGCATTTTGGCGAAACTGGCTGTTTCGAAGCCCAAGCTTCGGGGGCTCCACAGCCCAGGAGCGGATCGCGTGACCGGATTTACCGGCGGACGGGCCCGATTTTCCGCGACCGATAGCCTAGTGAGGGGAGCTTTGTAACCTTAGAGGGTGTGCCGCGAGAGCGCAAGTATGGCGGCGTTCGAGTCGTTCCAGGGACTATCTCCTTCTCGGATTAAATACGTAATGAATTCTTCCAACTCGTGGGGGCAACGGTCACAATCGAGAGGGTGGCGGCGGGCAGCTACGGGCGCGTGGCAAGAATTGCACTTTTGCGGATTATATGGATGGCCAAGATGGATATAGTGGGTAAGTGCCCCGAGATAATCTCCCTTCTTGGTGCTCGAGTGCTTGCTTTTACACTCGAGGCATAATACCGTTGATTCGTCGTCGTTGCGAAAATACAGAGAGGTTACGCACCGGGCACTGCGTAACCATATACCGAACGAGCGGTTCGCTTCGCGTGGGGCACGGACCGAGAAGATGGCAATGCGCGGCGGTGGGCACATGCTCTGATTTATCGCATGTGATTATTATTCTTTGGGGCATGAACACGTGCACGTTTCTTCGATCTCTATAATAGTAGGCTCGATGTTAAGATACGGCTTGTCTTCCGAGTCGTATAAATGACGCGCGAGATCGTTTAGTGTTTCGTAGCATTCGACGCAGTCAACCGCGGTCTCCGGAAATGAGATTAAACGACTGCAGGACGAGCAGCGTATAGCTTCTTCGTCCCCGCCGACAATTAAATGGTGACGCGTAATTGAGTTGTAATACACGCGGTCGCGAGGGGGTAGGTTATTTTGGCACCTGTCGCAAATGATAGTGTGATTAATTTGGTGCTGATGGAAGGTGGCTAAGCTACACAATGCGGAGTTAAGCCAATTGAAGTATGGGGCACGGGTTGAGAAATACGCGTTATGTGACATGCCTTATTGGGCGTTGCGACTTAGCTTTTAGAATGGCGGTTGCTTCTGAGACTCTTGCCTATGCCTTGGTGGCCGCACCGGTCAGGTGATGATCGTCCTCGTCCTTCCTGGTTGTTCGATTATCTTCTGGTCTCGACCGTAACGCTTCTGCTTGTGCACTGTACTCGCGATATTGCGTGCATGAAGATGAGAGGAAATAGGGGTGGGAATTGAGCAAAGCGTTTAAGCGTGTAAATTACAATCTATTGCCATAAGCGTAAGGAAGAAAGCAACACAACTTATTCAAGATATAACTACGTTATACTAGAAATAGAATTGAATTTAGATTAGGAGTTAGAATTAATGTTAATCTCAACTAGGATTAGAAGTGGGCTCGACTTAATATTAGCGCTAGATTGGAACTTGATTTTGAATTAGGAATGGAATGAGTATGAATCGCTGTATCGATCAACGCGAACTAATAGCTCGGACAGAACTCGGTCGCTACGATTGCGACACGGAACTGTTCCGGCTATACTAGCCCTGATCTCGACTATCGAGTTTGAACTGCGTGGAGTCGCGGGCTGCATCCCTATTTATACGATTTTGAGACAAAGCTCTGAGAAAAGCGCGGCAAGTCGGTACTCTTAGTGGGGATTGCTGCTGATGCAACCACCACTCAGATTTCTTAAATGAGGAAACTCAAATTTAAGTGCCGTGCGAGCGGACTTCTCCGCCGCGACCATCCGGCACTGAGAAATGTCAAGGAAATGTCAGCTCACGATTTTATGACTTTAACGGTCGCGCAACAGATTTCTCTGTCGCGGTAGCTTTCAAGTGCCGTGTGAGCAGACTTCTCCGCCGCAACCATCCGGCGCTGGAAAATGTTGGATTGAAATTTTATTACTTTTCGAGTGTCGCGGGCGCAGTTTTCTCTAGCGACCCTCTGTCACTGGAAAATGTTAAATATGATTTTACGACTTACTGGCCGTGCGTGCAGATCACTCTGCCGCGACTATCCGGCGCTGAGAAATGTTAAATAGACATTAATCTATGATTTTTATGAGTTACTGACCATGCGTGCAGATCACTCTGCCGCGACTATCCAGCGCAGGAAAATGTTAAGAACAGGATGCGACCTGACAGTTGAATTTGTTAGCGAATGCCGCCTTGCCCGTCTGTTCAATATCGGTGTCGAAAAATTTATACCCGCAACGTAGCGGACATGACAACTGAAATGATAAATATGATAGAACAGCTTCAACTGCAACTCAAAGAAGAAGGATTGGAATAATTTATAATTTGTGAATAAATGATTATAAATTTATATTTAAAAGTATAATATTATAATTTATTAAAAAAGTATTAATTGTTACTTAATAAATTTTAGTTTATTAATTATACACTATATAAAAAGTTTTATATTTTATACTATTTTATTGAATTATTTATTTTTATTTATGCATTTCTTTCATCAACGGTATTTGGGATACGATAATTGGTGCCGTGGAAATGGGTACACAATAATTCGTACATGACCACGGTAACAAACGCATTACGTTTCTATTAATTTTAATAGTGATGAAATTGCATTTTGTTAATAATAGATGGGTTTATATATTCTTTTAATTTTTTATAAAAGTAAAGAAAAAAAGTTTAAATTTTTCATTTATTTTATTTTATTTTTTTTACGATGCATTGAAGTTGGATTTTTCAGAAAACGCTACGATAATAAGTGCACTTACCCTATTGGTTTTACTGGCAGAAAAAACGAAACGCAACGCCAGTAATTTTTATTTCTGCCAGAGAGGAACCTGAGAGCGGCCACGGCGGCCTTTTTCCTATAACGCTTCGAAACTCTCGTACACTAGTGACACACATCCATTCTGGCCAGAATGGGAACTACATGTCACATCCATTTTGCAACCCACCGTTAAAAACAGTGTGGATTGTAGCACGGATAACAACCCACATCCATTTCTCGAGGTTGTTGTCCGTGCTAACATTTATTTTGCTAAATAAAATCTGACGCGTATCGCGTGTGTTGCATCCACAACAGGGCTCGAGAATGTGCACAAATGATTAATTACGTCTACTTTCGCGTAATTTTTTATTTATTATAGTCTGAATTATTTACATTAACATTGATATTAATACATATCAATACGTTTATGCCATATTTTGCATATTCATATTTTTATTTAAAAAAGATGTTTAAAAATGAAAACAAAAAAGAATGTATAATAAAAATACAGATAAATTTATTAATATGTAAGGTTTATAGAAAAAACTTGATAACTAATAAACATTTATAACATAAATATAAAATAATAAAGAATTACGTTAATTAACACGTAGTACAATTGGAATACGCCATGATCCATATTTTCAGTTAATTTTATTGAAATGTGCTTTTAAGCATATACCACCCTAAAGCATATAACAATTACAACATCACTTATATGTTTAAAAACACATTTATTGATAAAAGTGAGCTGAAAATATTCCCAGATAGAAAAGAATTAAAAAAAGTTCATATCAGGTTGATGTAAAAAAAAGCATATGACATATGTATCAATGTAACTAACTTAATTCTACAGTTTGGGGCAAACATCTGATTGGTCAAAGCCCCCATCATTTACCCCCACTTTAGACGACTGCGCATCCACGGAAACGTTTCACCTAGTTTCACCTTGTATTTTTACACCATGGCTATCATAAGATGCTAGTGTTGCCAATAACTTCACTCCGCATCGCGCGATATGTCGCGAATCGATTAGCTGATCAAAATGGATCGTTTAAAAATACAATCGAAAACCAGTATTGAATGCGTAAATCCCGCGTATTATTAATATGTATAAATGGTTAATGTATTAATTCCTTTGCTTAATTTTATTTTACTTCATTTAATCCGGCGATTTGTTCAATACTCTGTACTCTCAATCGCCTGAATGCGGGCACATTATATTTCGGCGGAAAAAATTTGAAGCGCATATATGACAAAATGAGTCTAGAGAGATATACAAATTTATACAAATAGAAATAATTATTGTAATGTAACATTTAGTGTAAAATATTTGCTATCAATAAAAAACTACATTAATAATAAATTATTGTAACATTATCGTGGATTTAATTTTATTTTTATTTTTCAAAATTATAAATTATGTAATTTCGAATAATTTTTATTTTACCATTAATTTCTCACGTTTAATGAAATTAAAATAGTTTAATAATACTTTGTTAATATTATAAAATTAATCTGACAAAAACTGAATAAAAAAATGATGTAATACACATTAATATTTTAATTAAAAGTATCGCTTATGTCAATTTAGTCAAAATTGACAAATATTTATAAGATTTATATATATTAACTCAAAAAATATTTATAATATTTATATTTATAAGAAATGTTTTTTTCATTTCGATATTAATACAAAAATTATATACATACGTAAATAAATTATATTTGGCGCCTATTCTACCCTACATGATACAATCATTCACGAAGAGATTTATATGTTTGACCTGATTTAGGATACATTCCTGAATTCAACAACAGATATGGTCTATCCTTCATGAGAGCTGTTGAAACCGGTGCCAAAGAGTGGCATGAGGCGCAAATGAAGCTGCGAGTGCAACGCAATGCAATGAGGGCACATGCCGAACGGACAGATTCGAGAAATCTTCTATCCCGTGCAAGAGCAGACAATGTGGACATTGAGATCGATCACGGTCATGACAATGACAGAAGGACCTACGATACTTGCATATCATATTGCTTGTTTATCATTTCTGATTTAACAAAGCAACCACATTCTGCATTATCTCATACACAATTAATTAATCATTTATTTCAAAATGTTAGAATACAAAAATACAAGTTTAACAAGTTTAACAATTATAATATAATAATTTATAAAATTTATATAATAAAAATTTAAAAAAATTCATCAAAAATTTAATTTACATATATTATAAACATTCTCTTTCAAGATTTTCGTTACGAAGAAATTGTCTTAATTGCGAGTGATTTAATAAATTTAAATTGAGACTAGATGGAAACAAGTTGTAAAATGCCTGTACATTATCGTTGTAGATTATCATAACGATTAATTTTTCGGCCGCAACGATTACCTTCAGCACCTGCTCATTTGTGCAATTTCCAATTGCACAATCTTTTTCCAACATTCTACAGTCGACGTCGTATGTCCATAAGACAAAGACATCAGTCTGACGAAAACTAGTAAAAAGTGTATAGTATCTCCGTTTATATTACTCCCGTACTCCTTGCGCAACTTTACATAATCATCTGGGATAATCTGAATGTGTGTAAAAAGGTAATATTAAATAATTTAGTAAAAAAAATAAATAAATAAAACTAATAAAATAAACTGAGTGGACAGAGATATTAAAAATCAAACCCGACATACTTCTTTAACTTCTTCGCTGAGACTATATTCTGCGTGTCTCAATGTTTCTATGTGTTCACAAAAATTTGCCAATCGATTCTCAGTTTTCAAGAACTGATTTACAGCTTCAATTACATATTCATATATGTTTTCCAAGTCCACATCGACAAAATGTAAAATAATATGTGTGCAACGCTATAAATAAACAATTTCATTTATTAATAGTTGTAGAAAAAGTGTAACATATATTACGCTACAAATAAATACTTACAGAAATACATGATTTTATATCAGAAAAGATCAAAATCGATATGTCGGTTTCAAGCTTCACGGAGTGATACGTGAAGTCGCATGCTATTACTTGAAATTGGATCAAATTACGTAGACATATGTAATTTTCAGTGCCGATCGTGGTAAATGTATTAATGTCTAAGCTCGGCTCATTTATAATAAAGTATGTATTACTCAATTGAAGATCACCACTCGTCAGTCTATCGTGTTCGTAATCCTATCTAGAAATAATGCGAATTTATTCACTAATATATATGCATTCAGACCTGTGGAACCAATGTAGATTAACTTTAAACTCAATTCAACTTTTTTTTTTTTAGTTCTAAGAATTAGAAGATAGAAAGCAAATTAAATCGAGTTGATCTACATTAGTGCAAACAAAATGAGATAAACTTACTTTGGCACTAAAGATGCTCTATTCAAATTGTTTGCAGTTACTTGCAGGAAGTGACTCTTCCTTACTAATAATCTAATTATATTATAGAATTCTTTTAGAAAAATATTTAATTTACTTTCTGGTAGATTTGATACATTAATTGGAAATGGCCCAAGAGATAAACCATCAGATGTCCTACTGTATCTAAAAATATTATACTGTATGAAATAATATCACAGATGTGTATATTTTTGTATAGGTATTCAGATACGTACATCGAGGACAGCAAACGACAAATTAAATAATCTGCAATTAATGTATGGTATCTCCAAATAACAACTGAGTGAACATTATATGTAAATCACTCCTAATGTGTCGTGCTTTTAATATTCTAATGGAAGCATTTGTAATGGTAGGTTTCGTTAGGTCGATTACTTTTACTGCGTGCAACCGAGGTACCAAAGGAGGGTTATGAGTAGATATTTCAGTATCGTTAGTTGAACTTAAATTAATTGGATTTAAGGATATAAATCCTATGACATCGATAATTTGATTTGGTTTTAAGTCAATTTTATTGTAAATCTGAAAAGTAGCAAGTTCAAAATATAAAAAAATAACCAATTAAGAGAAATGTATACAAGATAAAAACATTTTTGCAAAAACATTTTGATGCAAAAACATTCTTTTAAATATTCTGTATATTTTAATTTACCTTTACTATACATGACTCTCTATTGATTGGGATGGGAAAATTGTGATCTTCGAATAAGTTCCCTTCCTTCGCCCAATCATTTAGGCCAGGTATAGAAGTTACGAAGTAAACTTCTTTTTCTGAATATTCATCACTGTCAAAGTATATAGGCTCTTCATGCGGCATCTAAAATAAAAATTAATAAACTTACCATTGCACAAAGCTTTGTGTTTAAAATGTTGGAAATTACTTTGAGATTTTGAATGGAGAGAGAATTAACAAACCACATTTGAATAATTCAGTCGATTGATTAATTTCTAATAATGTTTAATATTATCAATACAAAGTTTAACTCAGAAATAATCACCTAACCTTTAGCATTAACAGTCATCTGGAATGTTTCTTATATTCTTCAAAACATGAACAAAATTACGCAACCTTCGAGTCATACCCGTGATATTTACATTTGTAGTACGATAGCCAAATGTAAATATCAGCATGGCACGAAGGCTGCGCGATTTTATTTACCTTTTGGACTCAGGTTGTTATAGGTCAAAAAGTTAAAAAGATCGTTATTAACTATGTATTGTATTATATGCTATAATTTCTTATTTGAGAGATTAAAGAAAATTAAAAAGGAGATAATTTACCAGAATCACGTCTTTGTACACACAATAGTACGCACATCTCTCGTGTTTTTACTTTTCAATTTGTATTGTTTTAAATAATATTCAGGATAGAGTATATCTTGTATCATACCCCGTAATCTGACCAGGGCATTATCAATTTCACAAAGATTGGTTAACGAAGGGACTTCGGCTATTATAGCCGAATCTTTCAAAATTTGCATGCACACCGATTGGTTTGCGAGAAAGTATTCCCGCGTCCAATTTTTTATCACTAGAATAAAAATGAACATACTGTAGCAGAAGAAAGGTACTTCCTTAACATTATTCACAATTCACGAAATTTATTGCACATTCTGGTTTATAACACTTTGCACATTTTTTATTTCTCGTTTTTTCTTCTAAAAAAAACTTATACACGTTTGTTTTTTTACTCAAAATATTACAAGTGCAATAACAATTCGATTTGAACAAAACAAATCGAATGTAACACAAATCTCGTGCGCATGCAAAACGCAGTTATACGAACCTATCATTTTAAAAACACTTGTTAAAAACACCGAACGTAATTCCTAATCGATCAAGGAAAGCTGACGAATGACTGTGCAAGATGAAATAGCTTTCTCGTTTTTCCGATGATCGAGCAGTAAGATTGTGGCAGGAAAACACGCGAGCTGATAAAATGACCCATTGTGACTAATTCTGATTTCTGACGAAATACCTTCTTCTTCTTCTCAACGTTATTGGTGTCCGTCCCCAGTGTAACAACGTGGCAGGGACGATTTGACCATAGTAACCGAGGTCAGAGAGGAACCTGTGAGCGGCCACGGCGGCTTTTTTCCTATAAAGCTTCGAAACTCCCGTACACTAGTGACGCACATCCATTCTGGCCAGAATGGGAACTACATGTCACATCCATTTCTCGAAGTTGTTGTCCGTGCTAACATCCATTTTGCTGTAAATAAAATCTGACGCGTATCGCGTGTGCTGCATCCACAACATGGCTCGAGAATGTGCACAAATGATTAATTACGTTTACTTTCGAGTAATTTTTTATTTATTATAGTCTGAATTATTTACATTAACATTGATATTAATACATATCAATACGTTTATACCATATTTTGCATATTCATATTTTTACTTAAATAAGATGTTATTAGTAATATTTAAGGAATATTTAAGAAATTTAAGGAATGTAAGGAATATTAAAGAAATGAAAACTCATGTATATTTTATTGTTAAAATTTATTCAAGCATTAATATTGAAAATAAAAGTGAATCCCCTTTTCCCCACTAGGTGTGGGGATCCATTTCTCCATCCTCCTTTCGATCCTCCTCTCCATCCTCCTCTCCATTCTCCTCTCCAGCCTCCGTTCCATCTTCCTTTCCACTCGCCTCTTCCTCCTCTTCCGCCTCTTGCGTCTCTTATTACGCCTTTTGCACTTCTTCCGCCTCTTCGGTCTTGCTTACCTCGTTTTCCATATCTAAAAAAAAAAAAAATTAATATAATATATAAATTGTAAAAAAGTAGTTAAATAAAATACAACATGCATTTAAAAAATTAGTAGCATATATCTTACATTTTGTTTTTTTTCTCTAGATCTCTTCCTCCTCCCTTTGTCCTTTCCTTCTTTTTTTTCCCTTCTTCTCTTCCTCCTCTTCCTCTTCTTCCTCCTCTTCCTCTTCTTCCTCCTCCTCGCCCAATAATGCCTCTTCATCTACTCCTTCCTCAACATCTCTTTCAATCTCTATCTCCTCCTTCTCTTTCTTTTTCGCTTCTTTTCGCTGTCCTGACCTATAACATATATTATAATTTTAAACAATAACATACAATACATGAATTTGGACATTTTTTAAAAACCTGCGCAACAATATAAAAATCACAACGGCACCGTAAAGGTTACAGAATCGATCGGCTCAATAATTTGGACCTACCTTAACGCGAATATTCCAGAAGTTCGAATTTACGCATCAAATCAACGCATAGAGCATTATTTGTCTTTACTTAACGTCCAATAAACTACAAAGACAATATATGCTCTATGCATTTGATACATACATTCGAACTTCTGGATTATTTGTGTTAAGATAGATTCAGATTATCAAGCTAACAAGGAGTCATCCTGACGTCAAAATGATATCAAAGTGACTGCAAAATGTCGATCAATCACAATTTACTTTAATGTCATATTGACACTATTATGACTCGTTGTTCTATTTGGGAAGAAGTCGATTCTGATACATAATTCAGCGGAATAAATGCATGTATTTACATATATCAAACAAATACGCGTTTTAATATGCGTGTTGTTCGGGATGTTATAAAATGAAAAATAAACAATATAATAAAGACTCTCGAACTAAAATATAAAAATATAAAGAGGAGGACTAATGAGAGTGCTGTGCGGTTGATTTTGCGCGAAAGTAAATAGTCATTTATAGACTGAGAATCATTTAATCGATTGACATTATTCTTTGAACGTTTCGACTTTCTTTGGAGTCATCACCAGCAAAAAATTACAAAAAAATACATAAATCAAAAATTCGTAAGCGACCGTGTCTTCTTAACAAATCAGTACTCAAGCCATCGTCGATCCCGTGTAGTGTTGTCACTACCGTTTTGCCGAGTCCAAAGTGAAAAATATTTCAACTTGATATGGGGGAAGGTTTGATCACCCTATAAGTGATGTTGTGTAATAGTAACTTTTAAAAGTTGTAGGTTTGAGTGACTCACCATTAAAAATCGACAACGACTCGCGAAGCCATGGATAAGGCATTTTACACTAGTAATTATTGAACGGAATTAGGGAAAGCCGCAGTCAGTACAATAGTACGTAACTCTGCCGTGAAGAAAATGTGTCCGTTAAATAAATGAATTAATACATAAATGTTTAAAAAATACTAGAGAGTCGGATTTTAAAAATACATAGATAAAATTAGGTATATAAATAATTGAATAAGTGAACGGACGCGTAAAAAGTTCTTACTCTAAAATCGCAATTTCTCTAACAGAGAAAGATACGCATGATGTAAATATTCGGTGTTCGATTGTGAGTTTAGGCCATTCTTTTGCATCTGAATGTGCAATATTTATGACAGTAATCGTTTACCAACGAAACGTTCAGAGTCAAGGATTTTGGTGTTCTCCCAATCGAACTTATGATTAAGTTCTACACGGTGTTCAGTAAATACGGAGGGATTTCTAGTGTTCCAATTAATGTTTTTGCGATGTTATTTTTGTTTTCAGTTTCCTGCTTGTCTGGCCGACGCATGAAGCATCGCATTCTTTACAAGCGATTTTGTATACAACATTTTTCATAGAGCTCGTTGGGAGAGCATTCTTCTGTCCTTTAATAAACCTGTGTAATTTGTTGAGACTAAAAAAAGCCGGTTTTACATTTAGATTCTTCGTGATAGATAAAAATTTTTCAGAGATTGGGAATATATGGTAATATATTGGGAATATATGGTAATAAAAACCAAGGTGTTTTTTCCCCTACAGTGGAATCATTTGTGCTCTCTGTTTGTTTGTGTGTGTGTTTATGAATCAGTGATTTCAACCAGCTGTTAATAGTCTCAAAGATGAACTTTAGAGGGTAGTCATTATGTAACAGTATATTAATAAGCTCAAAATTCTTTTTATGGAATTTAGGATTAGATAATAAGAATGCTCTGTCAACCATTTCCATAATTGTCCCTCTTTTTTGTGTCAGTTGGTGTGCCGAGAGAAAATTAAGGTATCTACCTGAAAAAGTAGGCTTGTGATACCAGTCAAATTCTAAACGTGTGTTCGCCTTGCTAAGTAACATCTAAGAAATTGATACTCACCCCCCTATTTCCATTGTGAATTGAAGACGAGAGTGAAATGAGTTGAAGATCGATAAGGTAAAATCAATTGAATTCTTCGGTACAGCTGACACAATATTGTCAACATATTTGAAGTAGAACGGTAAACGTATTCTGATTTTCTTCAGAGCCTTAAGCCCAAATCACACTAGCGATTGCCGATTGCCGATTGCGATTGACGATTGGCGATTACTTTTCAACCAATCAGAGCAAAGCAGTCGCCAATTGAGATTAGCGATTGCCGTTTAGAAAGCGCTCTATTTTATAATCGTCAATCGCCATCGGCAACCAATCGTAGCCAATAAAATAATCACGTGATTATTATAACCTAACAGAATCAGTAAAGTACTTGTGCCCATGGTGGACGTCTGTCGTATCGTACGGAAAGCACTTTAATTATTAAAATTTTAACTCTAATTATCATAACAATTAGTAATGATCAAGGTCCACACTTGTGTTCTTGATGGACGCCCTTGGTGGACGCCTGTGCCATAACTGTCATATCGTAAGAAAAACACTCTATCTCCCATCCGGGAGTACCAAAGTGATAATCGAACATTCACAGTCAAATGTATTTTGGCAATTGACTCAAGTGTATTTATTTACAATATTCATAATGCCACCAAAGAAGCAAGCAATTAGTACTGATCAAGAAATTTTATTAATTGATGCTGTAGAAAATAGACCGCATTTGTGGGATGTTTCTCATCCAATGTACAAGCGAACAGACTTGAAAGAAACTCTGTGGCAAGAGGTAGCAGATATCGTAGGTCCACATGCAATAGGTAAATAAAAGAATACAATCTAAATTTCATTTCTGAGTTGTCAGAAGAGCTAATTTTTCCTTGTTTTTAAAGTAATATAATGATGTTACGTTAATTTAGGTTATGCTTCTCTATTATTAAGATAAATGTTTAAATTATTTTATTTTTTAGCTGAAATAGTTCGTGAAAGATTTATCAATATGAGAACTACGTTTATGAATAACGAAAAAAGAATAAGGGAGTCAAAACAAAGATGCAATGGAAAAGGTACTGATGAGATCTACAAACCTAAGTGGCCATTCTACACAAGTCTGCTGTTCTTAAAGAAAGCCTGTGTACAAACGGAAAGTTCATCAAATCTTGATGTACTTGAAGACAATCAAGCTGATAGCGAAGAAAGAAACAATAATCTTGTAAATTCAATTAGAAGCAATATATATTTTGATAAAAATTTAGAGGTAACTATCACTAAAATTAAATTAATAATTAGTTCTAGAAGAAACGATGTCTTTTTTTAGCCGATTGTATATTTAATTTTATTATAAACGTATGTTGTATGACCATGTTTTAGAAATGGGTATTGATACCACCTGATACGAATGCATCTTTACATGCTTCACATCAAGATGACAGCCAAACAGGTTTCAATCAGTCTTCAATTGAAACAGTTGGATTTTCCACTACATCATCATTGTCATCTGAAGGATTTGGATGTGACTTAGAAAATTTTGAACCTGTTTCTGAGAATTTAACTTTTGTGATTAAAAAAAGAACGCGATTAGATAACGATCCAGTTTACGTAAAACGTGGGGCAATGAAGAAAAAGTCGTGTGTTATGGAAGAAGCAGTAGAAGTATTAAAAAAAAATAAGTAGTGAGAAAATGCCACAAATTCAGCAATAAAAGCCTCATCATACTACTGATGCTTGTGAACATCTGGGTTTATAGTATATATTGCTGCTCGATTAAGAGAAACCAGAATACGTTTGCATTGTGAAACAAAGATTATGACAATTCTCACTACTTTTGCAAGTACCGAAACACAAGAGTAAATAATACATCATGAGTGCTATAGTTCTGCTGTTTTTGCTCAATTTTATTTGATTCAATTTTCTGTTTATTTAATATAAAATGTTTTTTTTTTTATTTACATATAACTTGACATATTTTCATTAAATTATATTCCTATGAAAAAAAGTTATTATATAACCGTTATTTGTTAAAAAAACAGGTTCAGTAACATTACAGATATATTAAAATATTTAGAATAAGATAATATTTTAACATTTTTAAAAATTTAATACTTAACATTATGCACATTTAAAATAAAAGTAATTAAAATGTTATCCTAGTAAAGTGAAATCTTAATATAATTTTAACGTTTTTGTTATTTCAATAAGATTCAACGATAACATTAATTTCATTGAAATGTTATTTAACGTCATTTTCAAATAATTTTTTTAACAAATAAGTTTTACGTTTATTTTTATGAGAAATTTTTATTTCCAATTTCTGCTTACAAATCAGTATATTATTATCAATCAATGTCATATATGCATATATATCCCAGCCAGAAATGATTAGTCGAATCGACGTCGATTCGACGTCGATAACACTGGTCGATCGACGGTCGAAATGTGTAGTCGATTCGACTTAAAAATGGGCTTAAATTTCGACCAGTTATCGACAAGTCGATTTGATGTCGATTTGATGTCGAATTAATACTAATTTCCAGCAAGAAATTACCTATCAAATCGACATCGAAATAATGTCGTTTTGATGATTTTGATGTCGAATCGATGTCGAATTGACGTCGATTTTGTCATCATTTCTCACTGGGAATATCTAGAGATGAGATTATAAGGTAATATTAACGTGAACTTGAGTAATATCGAAATGCTATTTATTACTGTAATATATTACTTTAATATGTGAATAAAATGTTAAATGAAAATATAAATGCATATGTGTATTTGCCAAACAAAATATAATTAGAAATGCTTATCTGTTTCTTTGAACTTTGTATCACGTCTTCCAAAACTTTCATCATTTTGTTTTTTATATAGAGCATTCTTTAACCATTGTCCTATGTATAATGGTAAATCCGTAACAAATACATTAGGTCTCTTGTTATGAATTGCGCCTAGAAATAAAATGTTTTGTGTAAAATTACTAGACACAAATAAGAAATATTTGAAAGCAAAGTATTTTCCTACTATTATAAAAAATACAAATAAAATTTATAAAGTAATATGTATTCACCTATAATCACTTCCCACAACAGTAATTTGCAAAAAGGTCTCTTTTGATTGCCATCGCTTCGAAAATTATATTTACATGCAAGAGAATTACTAATAGCTGCAGCCATAACTGCATACAATACTTCACTATCATTCACTTTAAATTCTTCTTTGGCTTTTACTTTCATTTGTGAAAAATAATATACCTAATATAATAAAGTAAATAAAAAAAAACATTATTTAACTAGAACAAACTATTTCACAATTAAAACATAAAATCAAATCAACATAGTAAAATATTCAAACAGACCTTTAGCTCTTGAAGAATACACCAATAACAGTGAGCGCTCACTCAACTGTAAGACGTAACCATTCAAGAGACACAATTGCAATTCGCGCCAAGTCTAAAAGCGTAGCGTAAGTGATGCATACTTATATTACCGTACACTGCCGTTCGATAATAGTAATAGTCGTAATTTATCAACCTTGTTTGCACGATAATGATCAATGTGGGCGCATTTCGGGAATATATTTAATAATAATATATTAATATAATAATATAATAATATAATAATAAAAAAAATAATAAAAAAATCTTTTTTCTACGTTTCTCATTTTGCATAGAAAGCTTATAAAATTTGACAATATTTAAGGTTTTTAAAAATTCCTTTAGAAAAATTTCAAATATGATGAATTCTTATAATAATTATAAACGTTAAAAGATATGAAAATTATTATAAATATACATGTGTATGAAAAATGTTAGTGCAGCTTAGTGATATATTCATTTTAAATGGCCGGGAAAAAATATTTTATATATAAGATATGTCCAAACATAAATATATACGATTATATATACTTACATGTAATTTATATTAGTGTTATGTATCTTTATATGTAAATAAATATACATATAATTATATAAAATTGTATATAATTACATATAATATAATTATATATACGGACATATTTTACATATAAGTGTACATAATTATATAATAATAATATATAAAAAAAATTTTTCCCAAGTGTCATTCTTTTATAACAAATGTAACAATTTTTAAGATCCATTTATTGCTATTAAAAAGTTGTGTAATCATGCAAATGATGTATGCATCTCTACACAATTTGCAGATCAAGATTATATACAGGTTATATGTTGATTTAATTGTGTATGCAAAAGAACACATATCGCATTCCGATATCTCGACTTTTTAGTGCATAAAAACAATGTAATAAAAAAGTAAAATATATACTTCGCCTTCCAATTTATGTTGATCTACGTAAAATTGAATAAAAGTTAATAGAAATTTTACAAAAATATTCGCAATTACTCAATAAACAATTTTTATGACAAAGTAGAAAATGATAAAAATATCGACTACCATCAGTTTTTGACCATCGACGTTTATCGACGCATCGACGTCGAATCGACGTCGATTCGACTAATCATTTCTGGCTGGGATATATATATATATATATATATATATATATATATATATGTGTGTGTGTGTGTATATTGTATCTTGAATGAACAAACTAAATAAAATAAAAAGGTGTAAGATTGGTCACATTGACGAGCACAATAAATAAGCAATTTTTAATTTAAAGTTTTAATTATATTATACAGTTAGCTGATATAATTATAATTAGGGACGTTTCGGCTTACTTAGCCTTCTTCAGCCTAACAAGTAACAGACATATGGTGAAGTTTAACATTCATTGCGCAATCTAAAGGCGGAAGTTTTCCTTGAATTCTTTTTCTTAAATTACTGTCGCATACCGTCTGTAATTGTTTAGATGGCGAACCGGGCAATCACGTATATCCAATGTTGTGTGCGTGTGTGTATGCGTGTGTGTACGTGTGCATCTGTGTGTCCATGTGCGTCCACCATGCAGCAACAAACTTTTCTTCTCACATGATGAGAGCTCACGATATGATGAAAATTCACTCACTTCATATGTAAGTTAAGCGTGATATTCGCTACGTTTGTTCACTGTGTGACGATGGAGTTATTGTTTTATATGAATTGAAACCTTTTTTGTAGATAAATTCAAACGCTTACTTGATAGATTATTCCGACGGTAATTGTGAACGTTCGCCATCGTCGACGGTCTTGTTATCAAGACAGACGGAGCACAAGTGAGGCAGGACCGTTTAAAGCAAGAGTCAGTAACGAATATTCGTATTGTCTTTAAGTGAGTCAAGTAAACAGAAGTAGGAATCGTGAAGGAGATCTGTGTCATTCTGTGAGTTTAGTCCATTTGTTTGTTGTTTTATATGTATCATTTCGGAAATTAATCTCTTTTGGTAATTTTCTTCAGTGTCAAGGATTTTTATTTTCTTCCAATTGAAGGAATGGTCAAAAAATATTCTATGGTTTGTTATGACTGAGTGTTTTGAAGGATCAAGTTTTATATTATTTATATGCTCTTTTGTTCTAGTCCTCAGTTGTCTCTTCGTCTGCCCCACATATGTGGCATCGCAATCATTACAAAAAATCTTGTAAACGACATTGTTAGTGCAGTCCCTTTCCATTTTGTCTTTATGTACTTTGATGAAGTTATTAATTTTGTTTATGCATCTGTAGCCAATTGTAAATCTATTTTTGTCTAGCAAAGACGTAATTTTTTCAGAAATATTTTTGATATAGGGAACAACCATCAATTTTTTTGTGTTTTCAACCTTCTTTGTCTGGTCTTGATCATTTGTGTCTTTGATGATGGTGGGTGCCAATTTTGTATTGATTAAATTTTTTATTCTTATTTCAAGATGTTTGAAAATGAATTCTAGAGGGTATCCATCTTTTAAAAATAATCCAATAATTAATTCTAAGTTTTTTTGTTGGAAAGTGGGGTGAGAAAGCAATAGCGCTCTGTCTACCATACTATATATAATTCCAACTTTGTAGCATATAGGGTGGTGAGAAAAAAACGATAAGTAGCGACCAGAGAAAGTTTTTTTATGGAACCAATCGATAATGATTGTATTGTCAAGTACTTTTAATGAAAGGTCCAAGAAGTTTAGGCTACGATCCTGTTCTAATTCAATAGTAAATTGTAATCTGTTATGAAAACTGTTAAACGTCTTAAGAATAAAATTGAGTGAGTTCGTGGGTGCTGCCATAATAATGTCGTCGACGTAACGATAGTAAAATGGTATTTCTAAATTTATTGCATTTAGCGCTCTTTTCTCCAGATCCTGCAACACGATATTCGCTATAATAGGTGATAAAGGCGATCCCATTGGTGTGCCAAAAGTCTGTTTATAAAAAATTTTATTAAAAGTAAAAAATGTAGACGACAAGATAAATTTTAAAATCAATGTAAATTCATCACATGGGATCTTCGTGTTATTCTCTATTAGCGACCATCCCCTGCGAATACCGTCTATTGCCAAATCCAAAGGAATATTTGTAAACAATGATTTTGCGTCTAAAGATACTAAACAATGTTCCTCACTGATTCTAAAGATACTAAACAATGTTCCTCACTCATCATGTGAGAAGAAAAGTTTGTTGCTGCATGGTGGACGCACATGGATACACAGATGCACACGTACACACACGCATACACACACGCACACAACATTGGATATTGCTTTCTCACCCCACTTTCCAACAAAAAAACTTAGAATTAATTATTGGATCATTTTTTAAAAATAGATACCCTCTAGAATTCATTTTCAAACATCTTGAAATAAGAATAAAAAATTTAATCAATACAAAATTGGCACCCACCATCATCAAAGACACAAATGATCAAGACCAGACAAAGAAGGTTGAAAACACAAAAAAATTGATGGTTGTTCCCTATATCAAAAATATTTCTGAAAAAATTACGTCTTTGCTAGACAAAAATAGATTTACAATTGGCTACAGATGCATAAACAAAATTAATAACTTCATCAAAGTACATAAAGACAAAATGGAAAGGGACTGCACTAACAATGTCGTTTACAAGATTTTTTGTAATGATTGCGATGCCACATATGTGGGGCAGACGAAGAGACAACTGAGGACTAGAACAAAAGAGCATATAAATAATATAAAACTTGATCCTCAAAACACTCAGTCATAACAAACCATAGAATATTTTTTGACCATTCCTTCAATTGGAAGAAAATAAAAATCCTTGACACTGAAGAAAATTACCAAAAGAGATTAATTTCCGAAATGATACATATAAAACAACAAAAAAATGGACTAAACTCACAGAATGACACAGATCTCCTTCACGATTCCTACTTCTGTTTACTTGACTCACTTAAAGACAATACGAATATACGTTACTGACTCTTGCTTTAAACGGTCCTGCTTCACTTGTGCTCCGTCTGTCTTGATAACAAGACTGTCGACGATGGCGAACGTTCACAATTACCGTCGGAATAATCTATCAAGTAAGCGTTTGAATTTATCTACAAAAAAGGTTTTAATTCATATAAAACAATAACTCCATCGTCACACAGTGAACAAACGTAGCGAATACCACGCTTAACTTACATATGAAGGCGCGAGTGAATTTTCATCATATCGTGAGCTCTCATCATGTGAGAAGAAAAGTTTGTTGCTGCATGGTGGACGCACATGGACACACAGATGCACACGTACACACACGCATACACACACGCACACAACATTGGATATACGTGATTGCCCGGTTCGCCATCTAAACAATTACAGACGGTATGCGACAGTAATTTAAGAAAAAGAATTCAGGGAAAACTTCCGCCTTTAGATTTCGCAATGAATGTTAAACTTCACCATATGTCTGTTACTTGTTAGGCTGAAGAAGGCTAAGTAAGCCGAAACGTCCCTAATTATAATTATATCAGCTAACTGTATAATATAATTAAAACTTTAAATTAAAAATTGCTTATTTATTGTGCTCGTCAATGTGACCAATCTTACATTATATTTATGTTTATTCATAATACGAGCGTTCTCTCTCAATATTTTCTATTATTTTAAAAGAAAAAGGTTTAAAACAAATATAACATAATAACTTGAATAAAAATATAATAACGTTATTTTATTTATCGCACCATACGCTCTTGCCACGGCACAGCGCCCTCAGTATTAAAATAAAGACACCATTTATTTCTTAGCTGAATAGCAGAATTTGCATGCCTATTTCCTACTTGATTACTTAAGTTTACAAAACCACTTGCTGGCTCTGCCCGGAAATCACCCAATCTGATTTCACCTGACATTATATGTTCCTCATCAATAAATGTTGGTGGTGTATATATAGTCCTACTAACAACTTTACTCCGTAACAGATTGTGAAGACAGCAAGTTGCCATTACTATCTTTTCAGCATCATCTGGGTCATATCTCATTGCAGCCCGATATATTTGGAACCTGGCTCCAAGTACACCAAAGGCATTTTCTGCACAACGCCTAGCTCGTGATAATCTAAAAAATGTGTAATATAAATCATGATCTGAACATATAGTATGGAAACATAAGGATTAAATTCCGAAAAAAATTGTTTAATTATTTCTTAGATTTCTATTCCAGAAAAAATAATTTCGTAATCCATTTGGAATTCATTCAAAACAGTTCCATATAATATAGGTCCAAAGATAATTTTAATATTAAATTAAAAAAAATTATCATACCTATAATTAAAAATTCTGCGATCTTTTCTTCCAGAACACTGAGGACCAGGATAAGGTATAAGAAGTTTTTCTGTCAAAGGAAAATCTTTGTCACCTACTAATACAAAAGGAAATATTTCTCTTGTGCCAAATATTGTAGGTGGATCTGGAATGTGAATACTGTTGCTTTCCAAACGAGCCTTGAGAGTACATTTGTTCCAAACTCTTGAATCACTTATTCGTCCATTTGTCCCAATATCAACATATATAAAACGCAGATGAACATCGACAACTGCCATTAAAACAATACTGAAGAAGTCCTTGTAACAATAATAAAGTGATCCTGATTTAAGTGGTGGATCAATTCTACAGTGCTTTCCGTCAATTGCACCTATGCAATTCTAAAATTGCCATAGTTCATCAAAATTTCGTGCAACTTCTTGCCACTCCATTTCAGAAGAAGGAAATTTTAAATATTCTTTCTTCAATACTTCAATAATAGCTCGACATACTTCTTTCATAATGCCAGATATTGTGCTTTGACCTACATGGTGCGTTCCATAAGTAATGCGACCAAATTCATAAAAAACTATTTATTGAATATATTTGTACCAATGGTTAGAAATCTTCAAAATAGCACCCTCCCGCATCGATACATTTTTGGAGGCGATGCTTCCAGGCCTGGAAGGCATCCTGAAAGGCCTTCTCCGGGATGTCCTTTAGAGCCGATGTCACATGTGCCTGGATGTTTGTAATTGTGCCCCAATGTTTTCCTTTCAGGCCTTGTTTTAAACGAGGAAACAAAAAAAAGTCTGCGGGTGCCAGGTCGGGACTGTAGGGAGGCTGGGAAACCAATGGGGTGTGGGTCTTGGCCAGGAAATCGTTGACAACGAAGGCGCTGTGGCTTGGCGCGTTGTCATGATGCAGCTTCCACGCGTTCTTGATGTCGCTTCGGCAACGTGTGACCCTTTTTTTCAATTTTTTTAGCACTTCCAAGTAGAAAGCTGCGTTCACAGTGGTCCCTGTAGGTACGAATTCATGGTGAACAATGCCTCTGACGTCAAAGAAGACAATGAGCATGGTTTTGATTCTGGATTTGCTCATGCGTGCCTTCTTGGGGCGGGGCGACGATGGAGTGTGCCACTCTGAACTCTGTCTTTTTGTCTCCGGGTCGTACTCAAAAATCCACGACTCATCACCGGTGATAACTGAGTTTAAAAAATTAGGATCATTTTCACACATTTCCAAGAGTTCTTGGCATCGAAGCACTCGCATGTTCTTTTGTTCGTCGGTCAACACTTTAGGGACCAGTTTGGCGCACACCTTTTTCATGTTTAAATCGTCGGTTACAATACGAAAAACTGTTGTTTTCGTAATGTTAAGAGTTTCTGCTATCAATTGAAGGCTCAACCGTCTGTCAAAATTTAAACAATCACGCACACGCGTCACATTTTCGTCAATTCGGGAGGTTGATGGACGTCCAATGCGGGGTTCGTCGGTGACTTCCTCTCGGCCCTCCTTGAACGACTTGTGCCATCGGAAAACTTGTGATTTTGACAAGCAATCACTCCCAAAGGCCTGCTGAATTAATGGCAACGTTTCGGTGGCGGACTTTCCAAGTTTAACGCAGAATTTGATAGCGTAACGTTGCTCCACAGTACGATCCATCGCGCCGTGTTACGTTAACCTCAAACGCGGTTCACGGGAATGCACGTCCTGACTCTCCTGCTGCTCGGAAGCGACCGAGACCGGACGCATTTTGAAGCTAACACTCCCCTCCACCTTTCCCAACAGGTTAGAACACGCTGCGGTGTATCGTCGCGTCAGGAAAAAATTGGTCGCATTACTTATGGAACGCACCATGTATTCTAAAAGTCATTGACAACGAATCCTGTGACTTTCCTAAAAGAAAAATACAAACTTAGAGGAAAAGAGAGAGTTGTAAAATATCATTTAATGCATTAAATTGAATAATTTGATATTCACATTCAAGACCTTCAAGATTACAGTTAAAAAGTTAATATGTAACATATTTCTCAAAATTACATAGAGAGTATATACCTGTACAAATTTCTGCTACAAGCTAGATTAAAATTTAGCTTTTATAAAACCACAATACTAATGATCAGTAATCATCCTAGGTTGCGTTTGAAAATTGTATTCGTCGGGTAGATTAACTTTGAGTGACCAATTAGGACGAAGAAATATTAAGATTTCTTCATCCTGATTGATCACTCAAAGTTACTTTACCCGACGAGTAAAATTTTTGAATGCAGCCCTACAATATCTAAATAGACTATAATGAAGTAATTTTAAAGATTGTTCTTAGAATTCAACTTGAATTATACAAGATATCGTGATATTCTACCAACTCAGGTATATTTTATGACCATCGTCTTTTTTTTTAAATATAAATAAGAAAATTATGAATTTGACAAATGAAGTCATGGTATATGGGCTCTGTTTGTGGAACATGGTTGTCAGTTATGTGCATCTTTCTTGTAACATTACAGTAATCTTATTGTAGATGTTGTATAAACATTTCTTAGAAGCAATAATTTTAACTACCTGTAGCTAAATGACGTAAAGTCAAAGACAATCTTTCTGCTGCTGAAATGCTTTCTCTTAAATGCGTATTTTTCTTCACAATGAGTGGAGTAACTCTCTCCAAAAGTTCTTCAAATGTTTCTGTGTCCATACGCAAACATCTGTAATAAATGTTGTAAGAAATATTTCAACGCTTTTCTTTTAAATGTTTATTAAAAAAAAGAAAACACTTTTTTACATACCTTCTGAATCTATTAGGATCTTCTAAACTAAGTTCCATGAACAAATTGTGATGTAAACCTTTTTCTTTTCTTTTGGCTACCCAACAGTGCACCCATTTTCTTCTATTATGTTTTTTATTATTACATTCCAGTAGCATAATAATTATAACTGCTGATAATTTTCGTTTCTGCAGATGTTGCCAATAATATTGATTAATATTGAGCGACATTTTGCTCGTTATTAAGATATATATTTAAAATTACACTTGAGTCTACGTTGCCAAAATACACTTGACTGTGAATGTTCTATTACCACTTGCTAACTCGCCTGGGATGTTCGTGAATAGTGACACAACATCCAAAGAAATTAGAACGTGATCAGTTTCCAACCCTACCCCCTTTAACTTTTCAATTAGTTGGAAACTGTTATTAATCCTGCTGAAGGCATCTGGGATATTGTCGGATATGATTTTGTGTAGATATGTTGCTAGAGCGTACATAGGACTATCAATTGAAGATATTATTATTCTCAGGGGACATCCCGGTTTGTGAATTTTGGGAAGTCCGTACGCTCTTGGGAGGTTACCGTCACTACAAAAAATCTTTTTATATGTTGATGGCGTGATAAAATTCTGATCTTTCCATCTCGTTAGCAGTCCACGCACATTCTTAGTCATGCTATTAGTTGGATCTTTTTTAACAATTTTGTAGGTGTTTTGGTCTTGTAGCAACCCTAGCATTTTTTCCTTATATACCTGGCTGTTCAAGTGATGTTACCCTTGTCACGTGAAGATAATCTGGGGATTCTTTCGGATGAAATTAAATGTGGATTTTGTTAAAAAGTTCAATCTGTCGTTATTGTCACTCTTCTTTTGCGGGAAGGATAAGAGATTGTTAAAAATTAGTATCGCAGAATTTCTCGTATCTAAATGTAATGACGGATTAATTTTTTCTAGATTGCTTTCGAAATTCTTGATGTATGTAAGAATTATTTTGTTTCTGTCTATTAGAGGTAACGACAAATTTTCTCCCAGTTGCAATAACATTTGGACTTCCGTTGGAATGTGAGTTGACAATAAATTTATAAACCACTTATCTCGAATTTCATATATGGATGATTTGATTGGTTCGTTGACAAATTCCTTAGGATTGACCTTGATTTCAAGTTTGTGCTCACGAGAGATGTCACTGTTTGAAAATGTTGATTTGTTGTTGTTATCCGAATAGTAATATTGTATTGGTTTAACGTTTTCAAATAACCGTTTTTTGTTTTTTAAAAAGAGTCATTCCAATTTCTTGTCCAAATTGGTGTTTTCGTGTTCTAAATGTTGTTGGAACGTGTTTTCCTGTTTCCCAAAAAATGTCTGACAAATGTAAACAGGTACATGTCGCGAGATCTGTCTTCGGAGACGGTAAATCTGCATTTGGGATTGGTTGACAGCTCTAAAGACGTCATTTAATTCGATTTTTAAAATTCTAAAAATAAATTGGTTACAGAAATATTTCCATTTATGTTTGGATCGAAAATAAGAGAAATTGAGCTTATGATTAGATATTAAGCGTAAATAAAACAAGTCGGAGATATTTATGTATCTCCGACTTGCTTTATTTACGCTTAATGACCAGTCTATTGGGAACTGCTCGATTGAAAACATCTCGTACTGACTGCGGCATTCCCTAATTCCGTTCGATAATTACTAGTGTAAAACGCCTTATCCATGGCTTCGCGAGTCGTTGTCGATTTTTAATGGTGAGTCACTCAAACCTACAACTTTTAAAAGTTACTATTACACAACATCACTTATAGGGTGATCAAACCTTCCCCCATATCAAGTTGGAATATTTTTCACTTTGGACTTAGCAAAACAGTAGTGACAACACCACACGGGATCGGCAATGGCTTGAGTACTGATTTGTTAAGAAGACACGGTCGCTTACGAATTTTTGATTTATGTATTTTTTTTTCAATTTTTTGCTGATGATGACTCCAAAGAGAGTCGAAACGTTCAAAGAATAATGTCAATCGATTAAATGATTCTCAGTCTATAAATGACTATTTACTTTCGCGCAAAATCAACCGCGCAGCACTCTCATTAACCTTCCTCTTTATATTTTTATAAAATAAAAAATGTTTCTACTTACATTTTTAAGCACTTGAATGCTGCACTCACTGCATTGCTTCAGTGACGACAGAATAATTGTGCGTGGCAATACACGAGTTAAAAATGACAATCGATGGTGGGGAGCGGGGAGAACTAGCAACCGGCAATAGACGGTGGGGAGTGAGGCAGGACTCGCGGCTTTAACAAAGCTTTCAATTTGTTTTGAAGACGTTCAAACAAAACAAATCAGTTGTAATCGCGGATACATTTTTTTATCATATTTCGTGTTCACATAGATATAATAAATTTGCAAAATTTGTATTGTTAATATTTGTATTTATTTACATTTATTAATCATAAACTTTCGCGCATTGGATTTATTTAATTAGCAATTTAAGAAAAGTGGGTTTGTGAACAAGTTTAATTATCAGAGAAAGAAAATAAATAATGATAAATCGAAGTGACTTGAACAATACATGCACGTCTGAAAACTTTTGTAAAAAGTGCATGTATAATATAAAGATTGTATAAATGGACGTGTGTCTCATGATAAACGTATATATAGATTTCCACTACCGACAGATGCTAGGCAAAATATATGGATACGTAATAATGTAAGTTTATGTTTATTTGCGAGTTTCTCATACATAGAAATACTCTAGTAGCATTTTCTGCAGAGCAGAATATGTGTGTAGTTATTATATGTAGCAAAAGTTAAATGTGCAAAACATTATTGTCAATATGGCCCTGCTGACAGTCTGTCAGCAAGATTCGTGCAATGTACATACACCGGCATAAATGATATTTCTTACGCGCGACGCTCACATGCAAAGCCGCGTACACGTATGTATGCACATGTTTCACTGTAGCGGGAAAGAAAGTGTGAGGCGCGCTTCGATCCTTCTCAGAGAACGCATGATAAGACGTGGTTTTATAACTGCGGTGTCTTCGGCATTACGTTGAATTTCACGGTATTTTGTCGCACGCCGTTTTAATTTTTAATAGTATTAAAGAAATTAATTTTGATACAAAGATTTATTTAAAAACTGGTGTAAATAGAATTAAGATTCTCAGTAGTATATAAAAATTATATGTCATTATAGTTTTAATTTATGAGAGTATTACTTTATGTCGAGACATTATTTTAATTAATTAATTAATGAAACTCATAAATCTCTTTAAACAATTACATTTTAAAATAATTTATATTCAAAAATAATTTTAACTCGATGAATGTATAGAAATGTTAACATTATCCAAGCAAGCTAGTTTACTTTATAAATAGCCTCAAACAATACTCTGAGAAGTGAACCTTGATAAACGTTAGACGCCGATTTTTCTTAAATTTCTTGCAGTGTTTGTTATGTCAAAAGATAAAGAAATCTGTCACTAATTTTAGCTCACATTGAATAAAATATGTAACAAAATTAATAACAGATTTCTTCATATTTTGACATAACAAACTGTAAGAAATTTAAGAAAAATCGGCGTCTGATGTTTCTCGCAGTTTACTTCTCAGAGTATTGTTTTACTCTATTTACAAAGCAAACTGGCTTACTTGGATAATGTTAACATTTCTATACATTTATCAAATTACAATTATTTTCGAATAGATTATTTTAAAATGTAATTGTTTAAAGAAATTTAGGAATTTCATTAATTAATTAAAATTATGTCTCGACTTAAAGTAATACTTCTATGAATTAAAGCTATGATCATATAAAATTTTAATTTATCAGTAACCGTTTGTAACTGTGTTATTAAGCATTCACCAGGCTATATGGTTTTACAAGTTCTCTTTATTTTAACTTCTTTTATATCGAATCGAGCAGTCCTCGTGTGTAAGCTAACCCGCGCTCTGCTAAGCTAAACTAAAACTCAAAAGTCACAACGCCCTCTGTCTACTTTCGTATCTCTCTAAGTTACCGGTACTTCCACATCCCCCTTTTTTAGGTTTTGTTTTTGTACGAAAGTCTTCGGATTGATAGAATGTGGTTTGCTTCCGATTCCGTTTTGTAATAATTTGGTCCGGTGTTTCCTTTGGCTGAAGTTCATTTCTGGACGGTAACTGGTCTTCACCCTGTTGAGTATTTGTGTCCTCTTCTGTTGTATCATTCTTCTTATTATTCAATTCTTCTATTTCGTCCTTTTCGTTTTGAATTTGCCCTGTTGGCTTTGCATCTTCCATAATATTGATTGCTGTAGGTGGAAGCTTAACCAGATGGGAACGTGTGCGTCGGTATTCGCTCTTCGAGCATGTAATGAGAAATGAGCGTGGCTCCTTCAACTTCTTCTTTACGACTCCCCAAACTCTTAGATCCTTGATTCATACCTCATCCCCAACAGCTAAAGGGGCGTTCTCTGTAGTGTAGTGTTTGGAGTCGAAATTTCTTTTCTGGCGTTGTATATGGTTGTACTCTTTTTGCATTATAATCTTGCGTTCAATTAATTTCGGTAAAAGTACCTCTGAATATACTGGAAGTAATGTTTTAATGCGGCGTCCCATCAGTAATTCGCTTGGAGAAAATCCGCATTCTAACGGCGTAGCACGGTACTCCATTAAGAAGATATTTGCATTTTGACTTTTTGATAGACCTTTTTTCATTACTTTCACCATTGACTCTATAAATCCGTTTGATTGTGGATAATGTGGTGAAGATGTGATGTGACGGAAATTCATTTTCTCCTTGAATTCCATAAATTGACGTGTTTTTATTGGATTGAATTGCGGCCTATTATCGCTGCGTATTATTTCTGGGATTCCGTGCCTTGCAAAACTATCTTGTAGGCATTTGATTATTTCACTGCTTTGCATTGACTGCAATTTGTAGAGTTCCGGGTATCTGGAATAGTAATCAGCATTTAAAAGATACCAAGAATTTTCAAACTTAAATAAATCCATGGCAATAATTTCCCACGGACGATCTGGAAATTTTGCCGGTAAAAGTGGTTCTGGGCGTGTAGATCTATGCTCTGCACATGTACGACATTGTTCAATAATTTGTCGAAGATCATGAGTAATGCCAGGACACCATATGCTGTATTTTGCTTGTTCATAGCATTTTGTAAACCCTTGATGACCAAGGTGTAATGCACGTAAGGCTTCACCTCTTAGTGCTTTAGGTATTACTATACATACTCCTTTCATAATTATTCCTTCGTTGATTGCGAGCGAATCTTGAAATTGATAATATGGTGTTACGTCGTTGTCCAGAATTTTCTTGTTATTGCATCCGTATATAATTAATTTCTGTAGTTTCTTGCAGGTTTTGTCCGAACGTTGTCCTTGAATTAATTTTGCAATGTTTGAGAGATCCGATAGTTCCAAAACGCCACAAACGTGAGTTTTACATTCAGATGTAATGTCTGACTCCTCTGTATTGCTAATGGGTTGTGGAGCTTGTGATAAATAATCGGCTGCAATAATATCCTTCCCTGGAGTGTACTGGATTTCAAAATTGTAGTGCATCAAACGCATTCGCATGAGTAGTATGTCTATGCCGGTTCTAACTACGGGGCAACAAGGGGGGTGAGGTGCGCGGGGGAAAATGTAGGTGCGGGGGGTAGGAAGAAGGGGTAATGATGTGAACCCCGGGACTTACCCTTATCTTTTTTACATAAACAGTGATAACCGTTATCTATTTATGTAGATAGTAATAACCGTTATTTGTCTATGTAAGTAGATAGGGGGTGGATGGGGGGAACCCTCATTGCTTCCGAGTTAGAACCGACATAAAATATAATTCGCGGGCCTGACGTCACCGCAGGGCAATATCGCGGGCCTGACGTCACCGCAGGGCAATATCGCGGGCCTGACGTCACCCTTGAAATTCACGGCGATTATTCGCGGAACTGTCCTTTTGTCGTCGCCGCCGCCGCGCGAGACAAAGGATATATATATATATATATATATATATATATATATATATATAAATATTTTTGAGACTCACCATAACCTTCTTCACCTCCCTCCACTCCCATCGATAGCGCAGCGGCCCCCCGTCGCCTTTCTGCCGCCGCCGCCACCACCACCACCCCACTACCACCCCACTACCACTCCACCACCACTCCACCACCACCACCGCCACCACCACTAATTATGTCTTTCGTCTTTGTCCTTCTTTCCGCCACCACCACTAATAGTCCTCTTCCCTGTCCTCCTCGTGGAGGATGAGTTGTACCGTTAAAATTATATGTGTTAATATAAAATCTGGTAGAATAGAGAAGATCTCGTAGAGATTGTTTGCGCTAAGTTGGGCTCCTTCCTCTTCTTCAGCTTCCTCTTCTTCAGCTTTCTCTTCTTTAGCTTTCTCTTCTTCCTCGCTTTCCTCTTCTTCTTCCTCGCTTTCCTCGTTGTATACAGGAGGAGGAGGAGGAGGGGGATGTCCGTTCAGGACAGCTCGTGCTGTTTCAAGCACTTCGCGTAGAATATCGTTGGGGAAGCGGGAGAAGAGATTGTGCAGGTACTCCTGCATTGATTCTTCTCCAAATTCCATATTTATTATTATTACTGTCTATTACGCACTTTTTATTACGCACTTAAGATCACTCACTTGCAAAGCACCTCACGGATTGAGAGCACGGCTACGACTGAGGAACAAAGGGCTGTGCGAGAGCGTCCTCCGTCACAGCGCGTATTTATAATTGCGGCGTACGTTTCATCTTAATCTTTGACCGTCATTCAATACTTTTTGAGAGTAGACGCAACTGTATGCTGATTAATGTAATATATATCGTCACCGTTGCCTTTTTACCGACACCGCCACCACCACCACCACCACCACCACCACCACTACCACCACTATTGTCATTGTTGTCCCCGTCCGCGACTTCCCCGTCCGCGACTTCCCCGTCCGCTGCTTCCTCGTCCGCGGCTTCCTCGTCCTCGTCCTTGTCCTCGGGGAGAAGAGGATAGAAAAAATATTGGATTGTCATTCCCCTCCTCCATCATGTCTACTTTTTCTTCCTCCACTTCTACCATCACCATTTCCTCCTCCTCCTCCTCTTCACGCACCGCATTTTCTACCCGGATCTGTTGGGCTTTCTCCGCATCCTCTATCAAGATGCGTCGGGATATGTCCCAAAACATCATCACAATAAATGATGGGAGTAAGGTGAAAATATTAAATAAATTTCTAATATATATACCGTCTTGAGGAGGAGGATGTCCGTGAAGGACGGATTCCGCGGCAGCGATAATTCTGTCCAATGTATGGACGGGGAGAAGACAAAGAACTCTGTGCAGGTAATCCTGCATCAATACAAGTCTGTTGCAGAGTTCTGAATTCATTTTTAACTCACTTATCACTCCCGATAGTATTGAAGCGAGAGCGCGATCAAGACTGAAAAGCAAAGGGCTGTGCGAGAGCATCTTCCGTCGCAGCGCGTATTTACAGTTGCGTCTAATCTCAAAAGTATTGTATGACGGTCAAAGAATAAGATGAAACATACGCCGCAACTGTAGGCTGGCTAATGTATACAATATCGTCGCCAGCACAACTCACCACCGTTTGTCACTCCTCGTTCCGAAAAGTATCTATCTTTTTTATATTATATTACTGTCTCTCGATAGAGAAGCCTGACGTCACTTGACGCGAGTCCACCGTTTTATAATGTGGAAATGATGAAAAAAAGTAATTTCTGAGCGTATGTTTAAATGCATTTATTTTATTCAGTGTACAATGCATCATGCACAATAATATCAATAGCATAAGCAATTAATTCACACTCGATGTGCGAACTCTTATCGTAAGATTTGCGCAACATATGTATAGCTTCGCGTTTATTCACGACACAATTTTGACGCAAAAAGTTTACGAAATATTTCAAATTCTCAGTCGCGATAGCGATGCTTTGATACAACGTAAACATATACATGTTCAATGCAATGCTCTAGCTCGTATAAGAATGGCACGGTTGCAGACTTGAGATAAATACATGCATCGTGCAACGTTAATTTAACAATACTTTGTTCGTTCAGTTTAACAAGTTGCATGGTAAGGTCGTGTATCGTTAACGATGATGATGTCTCCGTTGACTGGACGAATCGCTCGATGTCAACACGTTTTTCGATCAGAGTTCTCCATGTTCTGTATGGTAGAATAATCCGGTTGCCGCGTGTATCGCCGAGCGATATCTCCACAGAGCATGAAACTGATGTCACGCTGATGTCAATATCAATCTATTTGTAGGATGTTAAGGTTAACGAGAACCTTCTGCCTTGAATGCGCGGCGTATACCGCGAATCTGAAGACGTGCTGAAAAGAAACGGAGATGAGTGAAACGTACAATAAAAAGTAATTGAATAAAAAATATAATTTGTATGTATAAAATGATACTTACGGTTTATCACACGCTTCAATCGGAACGTAATAAAGTGCCATTGCGCTTATTTCAAGAGCGTTGCGTTATCTGAACCGTTCGAACGAACAACTGATGCAAGACTGATTGCAAATTGTGACGCTTCTTTTTTTGCGATTGATGTTACTGAAAGTTTCGAAGAAGGAGAAGGGAAAGTCCCTCCCCTCTTTTCAGTAATTTCTTTTGTTATCACTAGAACATGTTACGACACGTTTTTCACGGTTCGACAACGTTGCACATGACGTTTTTTTTTGTTAATGTTTCTGGAATTTTCTAAGAAGGAGAAGGGGAAGTTTCCCCTCTTTCCAATAATATCATTGTTATCACTCGAACATGTCACGACACGTTTTCGCGGTCTGACAACGTGAAAGAAACGTATAAGAACGTAGATGAAATAAATATGATCCGTTTTCAAATACATGATCCCCGATATGTGGGGGTATATTGTTTTCGCAAAACGATAATGATTCAAGACAGGTATCAACTGCAGTTGGATGATGCAAGCTTAGACAAAGAAGTCGCAAACGCCGGTGCGAACATCCCCGATATGTGAGGTAGATTTTCATGAAACAATGATTCAAGACAGGCACCGACAGGTTGCAATAAACAAATTGCGAGGCAATGACGATGCTTCCCCTAGATGAATAAAGGGACAAAGGAATTGCATATGAAGTATATAATAAGTCAATTAGCGCTCAGACCTCAGTAGATGTCTCGGAAGCATACCGAATCGATCGCAATATGCAGCCGTAAAAGAAATGGCCGACCGTATTGATGACATAGACTCGGACGATAGTATGGATATTGAGTTTGAAGATTTAGATCAGAATTTAGTGGACGAAGACGAAGAGGTCATATTATCTGACGATAGTGGATGTAACTCTGTTCAAAGTGAGCACTCTAAGGCTCTCGTGGAAAGAGTTTTATCAAATGCACAATATAATGCATTAAATATAAATACAAGGTGTTGTATGATGCAATTTTATTACACGTTCGAAGATTCTTCTTAAATAATATGTGTATCATGCATGTTTGACGGTGGGCCCGTGGACTTGGGAGTAGTGCGCACTGTTTGACATCACGAAACTGATACATTCATTGTTCTTCAAGGCAAGTATTGCGACTATTGCCGAAGACCAACATTTATGTACATTCCATGCAACATGTGCCCAATCTGTGTGTTCACACAATAATAAAAATGGCTAATCGTATCGCGGATGAAGTTCTTGAAGTTTCGTCTGACGAAGAGTTACCTGGGAATAGCGGATGTGACAGTGATCTAAGTGAGCATCCTGAGATTCGTGTTGTATCAATTGCTGAACTACGCGCTTTGAATCGCACGAAACATTGCATGATACAATTTTACTACTCGACGGGTGGCGCCCTTGCCGTTTGTGCATCATGCATGATTGAACTTTCTGACATCGAATTGGACTCAATGGACGCCGTTCAAATGCACGAAACAAATTTCCTCGAACAACTTGACGGATGTATCTGCTCCAAATGCCGCCAACCCATGTTTGTATCTATTCCAGCTAACATGTGCAGAGTGTGCTTACATTGAACAATTATTTTTTTAATACGCTCAGTAAAAAAAGAGCATGGAAACCACTAATCATTCTTGTTTGTTAGTGCATCTTCTTCGTGGTCGAGAACTTGGATTTGATAACGCGCTTGCCTCTGATACAAGTAAATACTGTGCTACCTTAACACGTCAACATGAAAATAGATTGTTTCGTTGTTCTCTACATGGCAGATACCATTATCGTATATTTATTGATATATCAAATTATAATGGTAATTGTGGTGATGAAATAATCTCAAAGCTTTATACGTGGAATCACATGATTCGTGGCAAGCTTTCTGATGAACATAGTGAAACTTCACCAGTGGAACTTCGTTATGATACTATACTTCCTTAAAATGAAAATATTGTGATAGACATTTTTGAAAATTGAAAAAATGGAAAACATTGAACGAGTGGAACGCGAACTGCTCGAGCAGTGCTCGCAGGTCACAAATTTAGCGGAATGTTTCGCTTGGTTGCAACGATGCGACGAGTGCCTCGTGCAGCTCGAAGAATGTTGTAGTAGTGCCAAACGTCCACGACTCACCGTCGGCTCTAAACAATCCATAGTGGCGAGAATCGCGCGACTCGCGGGTGCAAAAGCGCAGTTAGAAAGGCGTTTTGTGCACGTTGGTGGTGGTGGTGCGCACGCTAGTACTAGCGCCGGTGACAAAAAATCGCTTGTGTGGCGCGAGATCGACGCTGCGTTTGAGTCACGTATTTTTACGGGTGCTGTAATAAACGCGGATTATATTGAGCCGCGACATTTCTTGAAAGACGCTAGTGATTTAGTGATCGAGCAAGTGCGAGACGCTATCGCGAAACATGGAAGTGTAAAAGTGAACACTGTATTCAACGGTGAATTTGTAAACATTCGTGATGACCGCGATAATAAAAGTCTGGCGACGAAAAACTATGAATTGTATAGAGCATCAAATTTGCGCGAGTGGTATGAACGACGCGTTATTGAAGTAATATTAGCGATGCTCGATGAGTTTCAGGAACGCAATAGTGGTTGGGCGTTACACCGAATACAGAACTTGATGGTGAATATAAACAAACTTAATCCCATGCACGCGGGGTGTTACTTTGAAGTGCCGCTGTCGGTAAGTGACAAACGTGCGGTAATTAATGTGCAATCAAAAGACAATGCTTGCTTCGCGTGGTCAGTGGTAGCTGCCCTGTACCCAGATGAAAGAAATGCATCCCTGGAGTCGTCGTATACGCATTATTGTTTTAAAATTTGACGATATACAATTTCCAATGAAAGTAAAAGACATTGGAAAATTTGAACGATTAAACGACGTGTCGATGAACGTGTACGGTACCGAACTTGATAGAAAAGAAAAGATACAGTACGTTGTACCGTTACGCCTGACTAAAGATAAAAAGGAGAAACACGTTAATCTTTTCTACGTGGAAGATAAACATGACGTCACCCACGGCCACTTTGCGTGGATTAAGAACCTGTCGCGACTGGTTAGTTCACAGCTGAGCAAAAACGAACACAAGAAATTCATCTGTGATCGATAAGTGTAATAATAATAATAATAATAATAATAATAATATTAATAATGATAATATTAATAATACATGTATTAAAAATATTTATTACAGATGCCTGCATTACTTCCACTCTGAAGAAAAATTGCAGTCGCATGTACTGGAGAGCAAGAAAATAAATGACTGCGCCATCATTCTACCGAGAGAGGACCAGAAATGGCTAGAATTCGACTCATACAACAACAAGGAGCGCGTCCCCTTTGTAATTTACGCCGATTTGGAGGGCGTATTGAGGAAGATGGAGAATGAAACAGAGAAGACGTCGAGTTTCGCGTATCAACATCACAAGGTATTTAGCATAGCTTACTATGTTAAATGCTCGTTCGACGACGCGTTATCAAAGTATCGCTTTCGCCGCGATAAGGACTGTATCGCGTGGTTCGCGAAAGAATTAGAAAATTTGGCGCATGACATGAAAGCCCGAATATCCACCAATGTTCCAATGGAACAATTAACAAGACAGCAACAAGAGGCATTCTTGAACGCGACGAAGTACCATAGATACGAAAAACCGTTTGTATCAGATAAGCGCCTTACCCGTAACGAGTGGCTTGATAATCAATGGGTGCACGATCAATGTCATCTGACCGGTAAGTACCGCGGTCCCGGTCATAATAAATGTAATCTAAATTATAAGAATACGTACGTTATTCCAATCGTTTTTCATAATTTGAGCGGTTACGACGCGCATTTTATAATAAAAGAAATTTCTACCTCGTTCGAAGGCAAGATTGATTTACTACCGGTAAATAAAGAAAAATATATTTCTTTTATTAAACATGTCGCAGCTACTGGCGTAGGAACAAAATCAGGCGAAGTACGAAATTGTATACGATTTCGATTCATTGATTCATATAAATTCTTAAGTTCGAGTCTTGAAAAATTGGCGTCATTTCTAAATATTGAACAATTAAAAATTACTCGTTCTGAATTTTCATCGTTATCGAACGAGGATTTCGAATTTCTCACACGCAAAGGTGTCTTTCCGAGTACGTTGATAATGTCGACAAACTTTTAGAAACGCGTTTACCTCCGCGTGAATCGTTCTACAGTTCACTCACCGAGCAGACGGTATCAGAGCATGATTCGCTCATGCCGAAAACGTATTGCAGCGGTTCGCAATTGAAACCCTGAGCGAATACAGCGATTTATATTTGAAAACGGATGTTTTATTATTAGCCGACACTTTCGAAAACTTTCGTGATAAAAGCATGCAGAGTTACGGTCTGGACCCTGCGCATTACTATACATTACCAGGCTACACATGGGATGCAATGTTGAAAAAACCAGTATAAGATTCGAATTGCTTACGGACATAGAAATGGTACTTTACGTGGAACGTGGGATTCGTGGCGGATTAAGTCAATGTTCAGGCAGATATGCAAAGGCCAATAATAAGTACATGAAATCGTACGATCCGTCAAAATCATCAATATTTTGTCAATATTACGATGTGAATAATCTTTATGGATGGGCAATGTGCCAGCCATTGTCATACGGTGAATTTAAATGGGTCGAAAACGTTGAAAATTTTGATGTAAACGCGATCGCATTGGACTCGGACACCGGGTATATATTGGAAGTCGACCTTACAAATGAGAATCATCTGCACGATCGACACAGTGACCTACCGTTCTGTCCTTCGAGCGATAAACCTCTAGGGTCAAGGCAAAGTAAGCTTTTAGCGACAGTGCACGATAAAGAGCGTTACGTCATCCACTACCGCAATTTTCAACAGTGCACGCGTCATGGGCTTCGAATCGTAAAAATACATCGCGTACTTCAATTCACTCAATCCACTTGGCTCAGAAATTATATAGAACTAAATACAAAATTTCGAACAAAGGCGAAAAACGATTTCGAGAAAAATTTATATAAATTAATGAATAATGCAGTTTTCGGTAAAACAATGGAAAATGTACATAATCATGCTGATATTAAATTAGTAACGCAATGGGAAGGTCGTTACGGGGCAGAGGCCATGATCGCTGCTCCGAATTTTCATAGCCGCAGCGTTTTCACAGAAAATCTGGTTGCCATAGAAATGCGTAAACTGTCGGTAAAATTTAACAAACCCATATATGGTCGGCATGTGTATTTTCGACATTTCAAAAACCTGCCTTTACGAATTTTACTACGATTATATACTACCATTGTATCAAGATAAATGTCAGATACTCTACACAGACACAGACAGCATGGTGATGGCCATCGAGTGCGATGATGTGTACATGGATATGAAAAGTGATATCGCGAGATACGTTCAAAGTTACATGAGGTGTATACTATTAATGAGAAGAAGATTGCGCTTAATTCAAAAGACGATAAGCGATACGTTATCCCTGATTCAACAAAAACATTACCGTGAGGACATTGGCGTATACCATTGTAATATATTTAATGTGTCACGTCTTATTATAAGTTGTATCAGTATTATGCGATGTATTGTTATATGTTTTTATATTTAGAAGTAGTATTTACTATATTCTTTTCATTAAATCTATTTTAATACGTTTCTTTATATTGAATGTATGTATGCCTCACGTTGTATGCGTGCGTGCGTGCGTGCGTGCGTGCGTGCGATATCTTCTGATTCATGTGAAATAATTGTATTAAACGAGGACAAAGAGAGAGAAAATAAAAAAGTATAATCATATTTTTCATGTATTTATTGTTCACAATATATATGTTTCTTACAAAATCAAATAACATCATTTTTATTTATCCACGAATTATGCGATGCATCGAATCCCAGCCATTTTACGTAAACTTCGTTTCCTTTCTTCTTTAAAATTTTCTGCACTAAATAAACATCAGGATATTTCGCTTGATGTAATTCATGTTCATAAAATGCACCCGCGACACTTTTTCCGCGATAATCTTCCAATAAATACGTGACGGGATTTGTAAGCTGCACTTCAAGGATCGTAAACACCTCGGTTGTCCAATTTGGAGTATAGTTTTTTTCAAAAATTGTCTTGTGTTTGCTCACGCGAACCTTAGCTCCAACCTTGAATTTCGCAGGTGCAGCTATCTTAACGTGGCTATACACCGTGTCGAGGAGCTTTTTAGCCAATTTTGGCGTTACATCCACGCATGCTTATCGTACGATGCAACGCGCGGTTGTAATCTGAAACCAGACGCGGTAGTTTGTCCACCCACTTGTAAGATCCTTGCAACGTAAACATTTTCCACATCTTCTCTTTCAAAGTTCTATTGAAGCGCTCGATTATCGATGCTTTCATCACCGAATACGTGGAATAATGATTAATGTTGTGCTTTTTCAAAAGTTTGTGCACATCGACGTTGTAAAATTCCTTGCCCATATCCGTTTGCAAGTTGCGTGGACATCTTCCGCTCTTCCGAATTATCTCGGCGATGACGTCAGTCGTCTCTTTTCCGCTCTTGCTATTCATCGCTACTGCCCATGCGAATTTCCCCAACCATCAATAACCGTTAGTATATAATGATGACCTTTGTTAATATTTGAATATGGACGCATCTCGACGATATCAGCTTGCCACAGATCGTCGAATTCTTTGATTATAACACGTCTTCTTGGAAAATGTCGTCTCGCTGGAGCGTGTAATTCCTCGACGAGACGTCGTCTCTCGGAGCTAATTTTCTTTGATGAACTCATGTTTTCGTAAACTCGCGATGTAATGTAAATCAGCTTTGTTTATTTTTTATCATCCTTCAGTAACCATTCTTTGTCCTCCGGTTTCTGTCGATTAGATAATTTTTTATACTCATTCTTCACCCGATTTACGCTCGTTCGATAACTATCTAATACTCGATCTCGAGATTTTTCACAACGATCCTGAGCCGCGTGATAATTATCCGTCAATCGTTCCCCAACCGTCCGATTTTTATTTAAGTACCGTTCAAAGTCATTCGTTAGACGTTCGTACCCGTCTTTTCGGCGTTCATTGCTGCTCATTTTTTTTTATCACACGTCCTTTTCGAACAAAGTCAGCCTCCTGTCTGACTCGTTTCGCGGGATATGCGATTAATTTATAATTATACCGGCTTCGCGAAGTTTTTCGATGATGGACAGCATCTCGTTGCCGTGAGCATCGTTGCAGGCTCTGTATGAAGCGTCAAGCAATCGGAGTCGATCCACCAACTCATTGGGATCGTCCCAGTGCACGTAATCGATTTTATTATCGTTCAGTATCATAGCGCGAGGTATTCCCTTTCCGGATTTATTTTTTCTCTTTGGTGTAGATTCAATTGACATCAATGGCGCAATCACATATTTATACATGTATCCTCTGTTGCCCCGTAGTCGACTCTGCGTGATGAAATTTTTTCTATGTACGTTTGTAGCCAACAATATGCTCTTGTATTTTGCAAATCGTCCTCCTTATAGAGAAAATCATCGGTCAATCTTTTAAAAATCAACTCATAAAGACCGGGTGTGCCAACGTATCGCACGCCGTCGATAGTAATGTTATCATCGATGTCCACGTCAAACTTTTTATTACCAAGCATCATTTCGTCCCTGTCGAGACGCCATATATGGTATCTATACTTTTCTCCGATCCACGACCGCTGAGGAACTCGCTGATGTACTTTTGACCGAGCGGATTTTGACCAAATGTTGCGACAACGTTTTTCGACC
Source organism: Solenopsis invicta (assembly GCF_016802725.1). Taxonomy (NCBI): domain Eukaryota; kingdom Metazoa; phylum Arthropoda; class Insecta; order Hymenoptera; family Formicidae; genus Solenopsis; species Solenopsis invicta. The sequence continues at coordinate 9,782,391 of NC_052666.1, forward strand.
TTCCAACGTTTGCATCTGATGTTGAACAGTAGTTCCGAATGAATCGTCTGTGGTTTCGAAGACGTCCTCGAGAACCTTATTCGTTGATTTTGCTGCTCCAATCGTAGGTGTTTTCGTCGACGGTCATGGCAGTTCTATCATTGTAGAATGAAGCACAGGTGAATCCAACGCGGCGTTAGAACGTTTCCTTTCTCCCGATGGTAATTTTGAATATTTGTGAGATGCTCCATCATCGTCGTTGTCGTCGTCGTCGTCGTCGCTATCCCTGTGTTTTTTCTTAGTATGTTTCGACTTTTCCTCTTTGATATCTTTAACCTCTTTCTTAATCGGCTGGGATTCCTCGACAATCTCTTTCAGAGGTTCAACGATAGACTTGAAACGTCTCTCCATCACGATCTCTTCCTCAATTCGACCAGTTTTCAGAGCGCGACGTTTCTTGCGGATCGCCTCGTTCGTTTTTTCAACCTCTTTTGCGAGTTTCTCGCGATTACGCACATTAGCCATGATGAACGTCTCTGTTCAAGGTGTCGAGAATGACTAATCGTTTCACGCTACCGTGAACTTGTTAAATCCTTTTCTGTATCGTCCATTAGTGAGCGAACTATCCTTGTCTATCACAAGAAATCCGTACTCACGCTGCCAACAAGCACGACATAATGCGCAAAATTCGTCGTACGACATGTACAGATGAATCGGTAAAGTGACAAAAGATAATTCTAACTTAAAAAGAGACATAATAAGAACTGAAGTACTAGAACTACAAGAATACTGACGAAATCATAAGAATACAAATAAATCCAACTTAAACTAATCGCGCGGTTTGAAACGGACACGGTGTCCGGGGTGGTCGGGGAGCCGCGGAATCGGAGCGACGGCGATGATTCCGCGCCTCGCCCGAGCCGCCTCGTGCAAAATGAGGCGAAGTTCTCGTCAGGACACGGATGCCCTGACGAGGCTTTAGGTTACAAGAGACTCTTCCCTGAGGGAGAGGACGGATGGGATTGGCTAGGGATACCCAGCCTGTGGACTCGACGAGGATGCTCGTCGTGGGCGGTGATTCGCCGAGGATACTCGGCTACGGAACACGGCGAGGATGCTCGCCGTGATTGGCTGTGTACGGTATTCGGTATGACAGGATTAGCCGAGGATACTCGGCTAGCCGGAACAACGAGGATGCTCGTCGAGGGTAGTCAGGATGAGGCGAGTATTCTCGTCCTCTTGGGAGTAGGAGTGCGGTCGAGGATACTCGACCTGTCGGATTCGGCGGACCGGGAAGATCTGTCTCGGCGTTCCTACTGCCGGCTTATATATCCGAACGCACGGTTGGGCGGACCAATCCGTGCGTTCGGTCGGCTGGCCCGGAGTGGGAGCGTTGCCGAACGCCACGGGCGGCGCGCGTGCTGCCGCGTGATCGCGACGGCAGGTTAGCTCGGTGCGGGCACGTGGCGTTCTGCCGGTGTATTGCTCGGGTGGACGGAGCGGAGTGGCAGTGCGCGCGAGGTGGAGGGGCGTTTTGTTACACAGTTTTGAGGTCGGGGCACTCGGTTGAAGAAACGATTAGCTAGAGGCGACAGAGGCGTAAATCCATTGGACGCGGCGTACCGCGAACATGATACTGCGTACTCTCTTAGCAACGAACTCGTCGATAGACACGCGGCGGACAAGGTGCTCGCCGATAAAGCGCTGGGACGCGTCATCGCAGGAGATTCGACTATCGGCGAAAAAGCCGCCGCTGCAGTCGTTTGGACAGCGATGAAGGCCAAGACCAAGATCGGCATGGGTATGAAGGCGAGAAAGAGGAAAACAACGACAAAGGAAACGATGAAAAAACGACTTCCGTCGGCGAAACGAGGCGGTGTGTTACCGATCCTGCCAATGTTAAGCGGTCTCGGATCTTTAATCGGTGGTGCAGCCGGTGTAGCGAAAGCGGTAAACAACAGCAAAGCCGCGCGACGTCAGCTCGAGGAGCTGCAACGTCACAATCGCGCAATGGAACAAGGTCGCGGGCTTTATCTTGCTCCGTACAAGCGTGGACAAGAATTGTATCTTGAACCATATAAACGCGGACAAGGAGTATCGGCGAAGAAAAAAAAAACGTCGAAAAAACAATAAAAATGCCCGAGGGAGTGACCACCGATGTGCAATTAAACTGTCTGGCGAAACGTATGCGCATACCATATTTTAGAGGAGTGTACATGCGTAATGCTTTACCGACCAGTGGCGTACGAAGAAACGAAAGCGGTATTGTCAATCTAGACGATATCGCGGGCCCTGGGACTCATTGGGTCGCATACGTAAAAACGAGCAACCGCGTAATTTATTTCGATAGTTTTGGTAATCTTCGACCGCCTCGAGAACTGGTGCGACATTTCGGAAGCAATGTTACGATTGAATACAATCAAACGTCCTATCAGACGTACGATCAAAGTTTCTGCAGACAAATGTGCTTGCGGTTTCTTCAGACTGTCGATCTTTAAAAGACCGACGAGGTACCGCAAAGTCTCAGTATTCTTCGAGCGCTTTTTCCATCATGTCGTTTACCCTAACGCTGAGCGGAAAGAGCAACGTTCTCGCTGCAAATTACTCTCCGGCGATAGATTTAACTGATGACGGATACGAACTCGGTCTAACGCTTTTTGAAACTTACAACGCGATACCGAACGTGAACGCCTCGAACAATAAATTCTATTTCGGCAAAGACGATGCGGAGATTACGATACCCGAAGGATCGTACGAGCTGCCGGCCATAAACGAATTTTTGAAACGCCCAATTTCGCAGAAACGTCCACGACGCAACGCACCCGATACCGGTGACGTTGTCCGCGGCGATATCGGCATGTTCAATGATGACAACGAGGAAGAAGAGTTCCCGATAGTGATTCGCGCAAATTATAACACAATGAAGTGCGAGATTAAATGTGCATACACAATAAACTTTAATAAATCAAACAGCATTGGATCGCTGCTGGGATTCTCGAAGCGCGTACTGCAACCGCGTAGATGGTATGAATCGGACCAGTCGATCAACATAATTAACGTAAATATAATTCGTATTGAATGCAGTTTAACTGCGGGTGCATACAACAACGGTGCGCATGTGCATACGATTCATGAATTTTCGCCGAGTGTGCCTTCAGGATATAAGCTCAGTGAAAAGCCAAATCAGATCATTTACCTTCCAGTAATCGTACGGAGCATTACGATTCTCACCATACGAGTTGTCGATCAAAACGGACGATTGTTGGACTTTCGCGGAGAAGAGATTACAATTAGGTTGCACGTTCGAAAGCGATAACGCGAGCGTGACACATGAGATGCTTGTGTTGAGTGGAGCTGAGCGCGCACGAAGAGATACCGCTTTCTTTACAAGGACGGTGACATCATCAATTGATAATCCGACTCGGTCAACTGAGAAGAAGAAGAAGCTCAGCGCATCAAACGTTAAATTCTTACAATCACTGGGATTCGCGGTACAAAAATCTTAAAATGACTGATATTCTAAACGTTGGAGACGAGCCGATCTTTGACGATCGAATCGTCAAGATTGAAACCCACGCTTATTCGCCGTATGAAAACACAGCGATGAGATAAAAATACCCATACAACAACAAGATTTGTATACATTGCTGTACGTGAGTTTCCTATACATCGAGGGGAGAATTACGAAACAGAATAGACCTGAGGGGCCCGGCGGCGGCGACGTGGTATTGGGAAATAATTGTGTTGCGTTTATGTTTGACGAGATAACATACGAGTTGAACGGCGTCGAAATTGATCGTAATAGAAACGTGGGCATAACCAGCACGCTGAAAAACGCTATGTAACGCTGTCATCCGATAAAAGCGTGATTCTGCGAAATGCCGGCAGGGAAACGCAGATGACTACCGCTGACGAGTATTTCAATTTCTGTGTCCCGCTCTACGTGCTGTTGGGATTCTGCGAAGATTATAAACGCATAGTGATCAATGCTCGTCACGAGTTGATCTTGATACGAGCGCGCAACGATAACAATTGTCTGAAGGGTAATTCGGCGTTGGATCCCGTTCTCGAGTTGTTTAAAATTCAGTGGCGAATGCCGCATGTGCTCTTGAGTGATATAAATAAACTTTCGATGCTGCGCACTTTCGAGAGCGGACGATATCTCAGCATGGCTTTTTGCTCGTGGGATCTTTACGAGTATCCGCTTTTGCAACGCACGACCAAACATTCGTGGCCTATCAAGACCGCTACTCAGCTCGAGAAGCCGCGATACGTCATTTTCGCTATGCAAATCGGCCGAAAAAAATAACATGTCTGAGGACACGAGCCGATTCGACCATTGCAATTTGACCAACGTGAAACTTTATCTGAATTCTGAATCTTATCCCTACATCGAAATGGATCTTGATTTTGCCAAAAACAAATGGGCTATTCTATACGAGATGTACGTTGTATGTTTCTGCAAAACCTACCTCGGATACGAGTATCTCGAGCCGAATCTCACCGTCACCAACTTTCTAAACAGAGGTCCGTTCGTAATAATTGATTGCAGTCGGCAAGTTGAATCGATTAAGAGTGCAACCGTTGACGTGCGAATAGAATTCGAAACTAAAGATAACGTGCCGGAGAACACCAGCGTGTATGCACTCATAATATACGATCGCGTGATTCAATATAACCCGTTGACAAACATTGTGCGCAAAATCACCTAATTCTGCGCATATATATATATTATACGATACATCGACATGAACCACAGTCTTCGTTTCGACTGCGACATGTTCGTGCCGACGTTCGTGGATCTGCAAGGTTTCCCCTTTGGACGATTAAGTGGTTTCATCGTAAAAGAATTTGTGGCGTTAAGAGGGGGAAACGTTCTCGCGCATTATATTTTTGACAGTCCCCAGCCATGGGATTGGTGAAATCCGAAAAATCCTGTGCTTCCTGGCTCACTGCCTGTCACCATGGGCTAAGATGGTGCACCGACGGAGTGGTTCCGTACCGGAAAGCGAGACAAGTGATTACAACTGCAGTACTGGGTGCTGAAAATTATGACAACAAAGAGATTTTGTACGTCAAAGAGCCCGAGAAACGAGAATGGCTGGGAGAATTACTTCTGGACAGTCGACGAGAATACGCATACATCGAGAGCCTGGATGTGGATTACGAAGACGTGGATAATTTAAATAATCTAGATGATGCTAATACTTTTCAATGTGGACAACATCGTACGAATAAACATTGTGCAATGCAAAATGTATTCAAACTTTTCAATTGGTGGACACAATTACATGAATAAACATATGTAATATACGAGATACGTTTTATTCCTTTCCCCTCCATTACATCAACGTTATTTTATGTTTTGTTTATTTCATTTACATTCTCATACGTTTCTTTCACGTTGTTAGAGCGCGAAAAACGTGTCGTAATACGTTCGTATGATAACAAAGAAATTATTGGAAGGAAGAGGAACTTCTCCTTCTTCTTCTTAAAAAAAAATTCTAGAAACGTTAATCGCAAAAAGCGTCACAATTTGCAATCCGTATTACATCAGTTGCTCGTTCGAACGGCTCAGACAATGCATCGCTCTAGAAATAAGCGCTGGCGACAATGTATTAAATATATATATATACATTAACCAACATACAGTTGCGGCGTATGTTTCATCTTATTTCTTTGACCGTCATACAATACTTTCGAGATTAGACGCAACTGTAAATACGCGCTGCGACGGAGGACGCTCTCGCACAGCCCTTTGTTCCTCAGTCGTAGCCGTGCTCTCAATCCGTGAGGTACTTCGCCGCAAGTGAGTGATCTTAAGTGCGTGTCAAAATTAAAAAAAAAATGAATCCGAATAAGGAAGATCAAAAACTACAGAAGGAAGAGAAAGAGGAAAAAGAGGAAGAGGGACAGCAAGAATTGGTGGAGGAGGAGAAAGAGAAAAAAGAGGGGGTGGAGAAGAAAGAAGAGGTGGAGGAGAAGAAAGAAGAGGTGGAGGTGGAGGAGGAGGAGGAAGAACTACTTGCCGAATGTCGAGAAAATTACAATATGATAAACTATCTCTATGTCTGAGATTCCCCAAAGTATATTAAGAGACAACATGTTTAATGTTGTAAGATCTGTGATGCTCGATATCTGCGGGGAGGAGGAGGACGAGGACGAAGATGAAAGACATAATTAGTGGTGGTGGCGGAGGTGGTGGTGGAGTGGTGGTGGGGTGGTGGTGGTGGCGGCGGGGTGGTGGTGGTGGCGGCGGCGGCGGTGGTGGCGGCAGAAAGGCGACGGCGGGCGACTGCGCTATCGATGGGGGTGGAGGCAGGTGAAGAAGCCTAATTTTTGGTGTCTGGAAAGTGTTCCCTATTTTCTTTTGAGTAGTGTATATATATCCTTTGTCTCGCGGCAGCGGCGGCGGCGGCGACAAAAGGACAGTTCCGCGAATAATCACCGCGAATTTCAAGGGTGACGTCAGGCCCGCGATATTGCCTTGCGGTGACGTCAGGCCCGCGAATTATATATTATGTTGGTTCTAACTCGGAAGCAATGAGGGTTCCCCCCATCCACCCCCTATCTACTTACATAAACAAATAACGGTTATTACTATCTACATAAATAGATAACGGTTATCACTGTTTATGTAAACAGATAAGGGTAAGTCCCGGGGTTCACGTCATTACCCCTTCTTCCTACCCCCACCTACATTTTCCCCCGCCCACCTCATCCCCCTCGTTGCCCCGTAGTTAGAACCGGCATAGACATACTACTCGCATGCGTTGTAGTCTCGGACTGAGTTCATCCAGGTTTTTCTTCCGTAGTAGTGCCAATAACTGTTTGTGATCCGTTTCTAACGTAAATTGTAAACCGTAGACAAATTCATGGAATCTCTCACATGCCCATGTAAGTGCCAATGCCTCCTTCTTTATCTGGGCGTATCTTTTCTCTGTTAGTGTCAATGTACGTGACGCGTATGCAATGGGTCGCCAGTTTCCTTCTTCATCTTGTTGTCGTAACACTGCTCCTAGATCATATGATGATGAATCCGCTGTCAATATTGTTTCTCAATTTTTATCAAAAATTGCCAGACATGGAGATGAAACCAGTTTTTGTAATACCTTTGTAAATGCATTTTGGTGCTGTCTCTTCCATTCAAATTTATTTTTCTGTTTTAACAACTCGTATAACGGTTCTAACAAATCGCTTAATCGTGGTATGAATTTTGCAAGGTACTGAACCATCCCTAGAAAGCTTCTCAATTCCGTAGAACATTTTGGCGGTTGTAGATTAGTAATGGCTTGTATTTTCTCAGGATCTGGAGATATTCCTTTTGCACTTATAATGTAACCCAAAAACTTTGTTTCCTGTACAGCAAATATGCATTTTTCGGCATTCAGTGTCACATTATGTTCCTGTAATCTTTTTAGTACTTTCCGTAGACGTGCGTCATGTTCTTCTTTTGTACTTCCCCATACTAAAATATCGTCTGTATGGTTTATTACTCCTTCTAATCCTTCTATTAAACGTGAAAGTTGTTTTTGATAATGTTCTGGAGCTGATGATATTGCAAAAGGCAAGCGATTAAAATAATATCTGCCATATGGTGTAATAAACATTGTTAATAGTTTTGAAGATTCCGTTAGTGGAATTTGCCAAAATCCGGATACACAATCCAGTTTACTAAAGTATTTCGCTCCAGGCATTAAATTGATTGTACGATCTACTACCGGCATTGGGTAATTTTCTCTTTCCACAGCGTTATTCAGAAATGTAAGGTCCACGCATATTCGTATATCATTATTTGGTTTTTTTACTATAACCAGTCCTGCACACCACTCCGTTGGCTTGTCCACTGGTTTGATGACTCCCATTTCTTGCATCTCCTTCAGCTTTTCTTTTAATTTTGGCAATAATGGTATTGGTACTCTTCTCGGTTGCGTCAGACAGAAAGGTTTAACATCTTCTTTTATTTTTATTTTGTATGGTGTGGTAAACTGACCTAGCCCTTTGAATAATTCTGGGAATTCCTGTAAAGGCTTCACAGTAGTACTGTCAATCACTTGATTACATCTTGCAATCAATTTAAGTTTAATGCATTCATTTCGACCAAGTAAGCATTCCTCGACTCCATTTACCATAAATGATATTGACTCACTAATGTACAGTTCGTGCCAGGTATGCCTGGGGTCCGATTCTAGGGTCCATGTTTTGTTCTTAGTTATTTTTACGTTCATGTCTATTATAACCGGATGCTGCGTCAGCGATACATGAATGTATCGTAGTGTTAGTAAATTATGTTTTGACAGCCGGTCGATGTAACCTCAGTTTTGATCGGTGAAATTTCAGAAATATTTCAAAGCTTAATTGAAAGGAAGCGGATCGAAGTCTTTGATATATCAGATAAGTTGTAGTTTTGAAAATAAAAAGTGCGATTATTTGGCCATAAGAAAATATGCTTTGTGAGATGTTTTTTTCACAATTACAGGTAATAATAAAACTTGGTGCAAGATATTACCGTATTCCTTAATAAATGTAAGGATAGTCACCAACGGAGTGTTTATGACGATAATTATTTTATTGGAGGCAATCACAGAAAAGTCTCAGATGTCTCCGAATCATCAAAAATACCAGATGTCTCAGAATCATAAGGTATTTCAGACACTAACCATGTTAAGAATGTAGGTTAGTAGAATTAAATTTCTTTGTATTATTGCTTCGCATCCGATCTCAGCGAAGATCGTAGTCTTGGGATAGCAAATATCTGAATTTATATTAAATTATAAACCCTCCCTATACAAATTTTTTTACCGTTTTAGCAAAATTAATAATTTGAAATTAAAAATTAATGTAATAAATAATATTATAAATAAATATTATTTTAATAATTAAAAGTTAATAATTAATACGATAATTTTTTTACTACAATCTATTTTATAATTTTAAACATTAAATTTTAGGAAAATGACAAAAATTCCAGGCCAGTTTTGAAATTTCAGGCGTTTTCCAGGATACATTAAATTCCAGGACAATTTCAGGATTCATGGACATTCATGGATCGTTGGACGCCGTGACTAAATAGTAATGAATCCAATAGTCTTTGTTATTAATGACCCGCTGTAGCCTGATTCACATTGACAGCGATAGGTGCTGGCATATTTCAGGTTTGTCACAAATGCTGTTCCATACGTTATTTATATGCTGGATTAATAAGTTCTGTGCTGATCGAATCCCCATACAGCACAGAGAGATTGCAAAAACATTGCAGAATGATTTTATTGTAATATTGCATTTTGATTGCGAAACATTGCTGCAACATTAAGATGTCCGCTTTTTGAAATATTGCATTAAAACATCCCATTTTTCCAAAATATTCACATAAATATTATTACATCACATAATTTCAATAAACAAAACAATATTTGTGTAACATTTTAAAAACATTTTTCACAAAAAAAAATTTCGGGAATATTTTTTCGGAAATTTCAAGCGGTCACCCATCCAAGTCGCGACTCTGGTGAACGTTGCTTGACCTCCGTGATCGCTGCGAACTGATTCCTCATGATGACCTGTGAACACTTTATGCTGATATGTGTATATAACTGGTAGATCAGGTCAATATACGTTATCGAAAAAATGAAATATGTATAATTAAAGCACAATATTTATATAAACAAATATAAAATTATGTTGAATTAATTCATTTACATTCAAATTATTATTATTCACTTAATTAGTTTGTTAGACTTATTATATTGGTAACACACATATTGGTGTAAGCGTGTTGTCAGCACTGAAATGCCGTAGTTCTTTTTACGCCATAAAGTTTACAGACCCCCCCTCTCTCTTGTGTGTTGTTACTCTCTTGTGTTACGCTTGTTATCGCTTACAAGAGTCTTTTCAGTAATATACTTGCATTATAATAAAGTTATACTCATCAAGTCTGTCTTCAGCATATTTTCTAATCCCAGCACATGCTATTAGGTTATGGGCCCAGTCCCTCGAAAGTAGTGCTTTGAAGACTGAAAGAGTTCAAGTGAATTGACTTAACCTATAAAACGACAGACTGCATAAAAACGATGACGTCGGAATCGAAGTATATTATAACGAAGTTGAATAATGGAAATTATTTTAACTGGCGATACAAGATGAAGATGTTATTAATCGAGAAGGGCGTTTGGACAGTAATTACAGCAGATGCGCCAAATCCGGTTACACAAGACTGGACGCAAAAGGATGAAAAGGCACACACTGCAATTGCATTGAACATTGAGGACGACCAGATTCAACACATCAGAAGTTGCGATACAGCGAAAAGTGCATGGAAGAACTTGCAAGATTTTCACGAAAAGAACACGCCGAACAACAAAGTGAGCATCCTGCGACAGCTCATGACAACACGATTAGACGAAGGCGGTAATGTAGAATCTCACGTAACTAAAATGACGGAATTATTTCAACGCTTCATAGCTTATGGAGATGATTTAAAGCAAGGAATTAATTTTGTGTGTTACAATTCTCAGTTCACTACCTGAAAGCTATGATGTATTAGTTACAACTTTAGAGAATCGCAAAGATGAATTAACATCAAGTGTTGTTTGCTCGGCTGTGATTGCGGAATATAGAAAACGTCTCGAACGAAGCCGTGATAATAATACTGAGGCTGTATTAAGGATCAGTTCGTCAACCAAAGGATCATCAAATGCAAAAGGTGAAGCATTTGACGTGAGCAAGTCGAAATGTCTTTTCTGCAAGCGCAAAGGCCACTGGAAAAAGGATTGCCGTAAGTTACTTGCGCATAAAGAGAAAAAGAGTCAAGAACAACAAAGTAAGATTCAGCAACAGGTAAATTCGGCAGAAGCTAGCGGCAGTGCTCAACATTTATTCGCAGCAATGACGTTTAATAGTGACGGCTGGTTGGTTGATAGTGGAGCAACTAATCACATAGTGAGTAGACGTGAAATTTTTACCGACATGAAAAAGCATTCCGAAAGCATCTACGTAGCAAATGGTTATAAAGTAACTGCAGTCGGTAAAGGAACAGTCGATGCAAAATTTATGAATAAATCTGGTGACATTGTTGAGGTTACGATTAAAAATGTATTGTATGTACCAGATATATAAGGAAATTTTATTTCTGTACGACGTTTAAACAAAATGGGCTATACGGTGACTTTCCACAATGATGAATGCTGTATCGTTCGTGCATGCGACGGAGTACAAGTTGCATTAGGAGAACCTTGTGGAAATCTATACAAGCTGAAAACACCAAATGTAATATATGCAATAAGTAATCCGGATCCGGAACCAATGAAGAACTGCGTTCACAAATGGCATAGTATTCTTGGCCATAGAGACATCCAGCTAGTGAAGACATTGCCATCAAGCGATCTTGTCAACGGTATTCATTTTGACGAATGCAGCAAGGAATGTAACAATATATTAAACTGCGAGGTATGTCTTAAAGGTAAGATGAGCAGGATGAAATTTCCCAGTTCGAATAATCGAGCAAAAGAAAAGTTAGACTTGATTCATTCTGATGTCTGTGGGCCCATGCAGACAGCGACACCATCTGGTAAAAGGTACGTTCTCACCTTTATTGATGACTATTCTAAATTTACTGCTGTCTACCTTATTAAAGAAAAATTGGAAGTTTTTGGTAGATTTAGAGAATTCGTGGAGATGTGCAAGAAGATGTTTAATCGTAAACCAAAATTAATTCGCACAGATAGAGGAGGAGAGTACATGAGTGTCGAATTCATCAAGTTTTTGGATCAAGAAGGCATTCAATATCAAAGAACGGCACCGTATAGTCCACAGCAGAATGGCGCGGCCGAGCGTAAAAACAGGACTCTCCTCGAGATGGCAAGATGCATGATCTTGGAAGCTAAGCTGGAAAATAAATTTTGGGGCGAAGCAGTCGTAATGGCAAATTACATACAAAATCGTTTGCCAGCCAGGGACATTGTACGAACACCGTTTGAAAATTGGTATGGTACTAAACCTAATCTAAATTCTTTCAAACGATTTGGATCGAAATGTTACGTACACGTACCTAATGAAAAGAGGAGGAAACTTGATTCGAAAGCAACCGAGGCAATTTTTGTTGGCTATGATGCGATCTCAAAAGCATATAGGTGCTACGTTCCATCAAGTGCAAAAGTAGTCATAAGTCGAGATGCCAAATTCGTCTACAAGGACAGCGATTGGAAGATTAATCAAGATCAGTTTAAGGAGGAGAATGAAGTCACAATTACGCATCTACCTGAAGATGAATTCTACAGTGCCGATGAAGACGAAACAATAGAAGAAAACGATCCAGCAACGAGTGATGCATTTAGAGATCTTCAGCAATCACCGATAGCTCAACGAGATATTAATGAACACGTCCCTGTTAACAATGAAAATGAAATCAGAATACCAGAACTTCGTCGGTCTACAAGATCGAATTTAGGGGTACCACCATGTCGTTACACTGAAAAAAGAATCAACGTCATCAAGGAAGAAAAAGTCGAGCCAAAAACATACAATCAAGCAATCAGTTCCGAACAAAAGAATGATTGGATTCAAGCAATGAAGAATGAAATTAAGTCACTTAAGGAAAACGAAACGTGGGAGCTTGTAGACCTACCGAAGGATCGTCGTGCAATTGGATGCAAATGGGTATATAAAATAAAATCCTATGGAGAAAATGAAATATTCAAAGCACGACTGGTTGCACAAGGTTTCTCCCAAAAATATGGAATCGAGTATGATGAAGTGTTTGCTCCAGTGGTAAAACATGCAACATACAGGATCTTATTCACCGTTGCAGCCAGAAAGCAAATGAAAGTTATTCATCTCGATGCTAAGAGCGTTTCTAAACGGAAAATTAAGTGAAACAATCTACATGAAACAACCCCCCGGCTTCACAGAAGAAGGAAGAGAACATCAGGTTTGTCTCTTGAGGAGGAGTATATACGGCTTGAGACAATCCGCTAGAGTGTGGAATCAGGAAATTCATCAAACACTTACAGCTGCGGGTTACATACAAAGCAAAAATGATCCATGCCTGTATATTAAGTATAATAAAGGTAAGATCTGTTACGTACTAATCTACGTCGATGATTTGATTGTTGCCAGCGAAGATGATAATATGTTAGAAGAATGCGAGAAGATTTTAAGCGCAAAATTCAAAATAAAAAATCTTGGAGATGTCCGTAATTATCTTGGTTTGCAAATTAAACGGGACACCAATGGAAACTTCGCACTCAATCACAAGCGGTACATCATGAAGATCATCAAAGATTTCGGTATGATGGAAGCAAAAACTTCGAATGTTCCAATCAGCGTGTCAGCACGGCAAAGGTGGAAATTCTGAGTTACTTATAGATAACGAAAATTATCGTAAATTAGTTGGTTGTTTGCTTTACATCGCTGTGAATACAAGACCAGACATATCAGCGAGTGTGACAATCTTGGCACAAAAGGTGACAAAACCAACACAGGAAGATTGGAATGAACTAAAGCGTATTCTTCGATATCTCAAGGGTACAGCAGACCTTTCGTTGATGCTTGGTGGCATCAATTGTAATACTGGCCTCGTCGGTTATGCCGATGCAAATTGGGCAGAAGACGTCGCGTTGCAACAACGCAAGTCGACTACCGGCTACGTTTTTAAGTATTTTGATGGAGTGATCAGCTGGTGTAGCAAGAGACAAACTTGTGTTGCTAAATCATCCATGGAAGCTGAATATATTGCACTATCAGAGGCAAGCAGTGAAGCGCTATGGATTCGTCGATTATTGAGAGACTTTAAGCAGCCGGAAGAGGACCCAACAACCATCTATGAGGATAATCAGAGCTGCTTGAAATTAATCAAAGAAGAGAAGCTGTCAAATCGTTCAAAGCACATTGATGTGCATGCATATTTTGTCAAGGATCATGTAGACAAGGGAACTATCAAATGTGTTTATTGCCCAACAGAAAACATGGTTGCTGATCTATTGACGAAACCATTGTCAGCCAATCGAATCGTAAAATTACGAGAGACTTGCAGTCTGATGGAAATTTGAATGAGGAGGAGTGTTGAATTAATTCATTTACATTCAAATTATTATTATTCACTTAATTAGTTTGTTAGACTTATTATATTGGTAACACACATATTGGTGTAAGCGTGTTGTCAGCACTGAAATGCCGTAGTTCTTTTTACGCCATAAAGTTTACAGACCCCCCCTCTCTCTTGTGTGTTGTTACTCTCTTGTGTTACGCTTGTTATCGCTTACAAGAGTCTTTTCAGTAATATACTTGCATTATAATAAAGTTATACTCATCAAGTCTGTCTTCAGCATACTTTCTAATCCCAGCACATGCTATTAAATTATAGTTTTTTTTACTAATTTTGCAAATGCAGAATAGCATCTGGAATAACTTTTCTGTTATTTGTTTAAATAAGATGCAATTAAAAAATATATATCAATATAATACAATAATTAAATTAAATATAAAAAAATTTTTATTAAAAAAAACAATTAAAAAATATTGTTTGTTCATTGGGCTGTAGATCGAGGTTTCTTCATATATGGACTTATTTCATCTATTGATATAAATATTTATGTTTCTTAACAATACTATGATGCACACAGCACCACTGTGGATCGCATGCCTTTTTCTAGACGTCTTAGAGTCAACATTTGAAGGATGTTTGCAGACGTCTATGCAAAGTCGATTTGCAGTCAACTTTGAAAGCTTGACTTGGATGAGTCGACTTACAGTCGATATATGGACGGTTGTATTCTTAGGGAATGTAGAGATTCAGCGGAAAATTTAGTAACGTCGCCCGATCTTAGTTTGCTAAATGCGGATGAATAATTATGGATGAGTTAAATTAATATATTATTATACGCGAATATTCTGCTTTGGCTCTTTATTGCCACTACTTTATTAAAAAATTATGATATTGCAATGTTTCTGGAATATTACTGGCATATGTCAAGCGATATTGCAGGCATATTGTTAATTTATGTTTCTGCAATGTCTCCGTAATATTGCATTGCAATCTGCAACATTGCAACGTTGCTGCAATGTTGCTGGAATTTTCTGTGCTGTATGGGTCCTTATTCCTTGCTCACAATTCTCTACAAAGGGCCTAGCCGAATAAGTATGGTGAAAATGCCCCCATGGTTTTTTGAGTTGCCCCTTTTTTCTAAGATAATTTATATGAAAAGACGCTTACATACCAAATTTTAAATTTCTATATGGAGACGTGACCAAGATAGAGCGATAAAATAGATTTTTTTTACATTTTCACGATTTTCTTAGTAACAAATTAAACAAAATTTTGAAAAAATTCTGAAAAATCAATTACACTTGAACATTAATAAAAATATTTTCTACATTTGTTTTCGATGCGAATTTCAATTATGAAAAGATGAAAATAACTTTTAAACATTTTATCCACCCTGATTTTGTTGATGGACCATCTTACAAAAATTATATGTGAATACTGTTACTGAAATCTTGTGCCTTTAGGCCTCCAAACACTAGTTTGCCGTCCTCAATAGAAGAAAAGACCTATAATTGTAAAAAATGCAATTATTATTAGAGTTATCTATTTTATTAAAAATTAATTCAAACTTTTATAGAAAATTAACATACGTTATAGAGACAAGTCATCAATCCGGCATAGATCTTCTAAATTGGCACCTCCTTCTTTCTCGGAAATTAAACATTGCACCATATTAATACTAATAAAAACTTGATCTACTGAGATGATTTGCTTAGATGAATCTAACTTAATCTAACTTTTATATACACTAAAAAAAAACGGACATTACAGATAAAAATCTAGGTTTTTTTAGGTCAATTAATTTTTATTACTTAATTAATTTTTATTTATTTGCGCAATAGTATATGTTTTGTATTCAAGTTAGAATTTTATATGACGTATAAATTAAAACGCAAACAAATTTGGAACAATATTATTTATTGTTTTATAATATCAAATAATATCAAACAAACAATATAACCAATCAATATAATAAACAATTTAACCAAACAAACAATGTAACTAAACAATATAATAATTATAAACTAATAATAAACAATGCAATCAATTTAAACAATAATTTTAACCGCTCGTGAAGTAGCTCAACATATTGGGTGCCACATTAACGCCCGTTTCTACCAACGTAGTTTAAATATTTAATCCCTAGTGACATTCAGTTAACCTAAGTTTAGTAAAATATTGGTTTCAACCAACGATTTGTTTAAGTTTAAACTTATGTAAACTGAGTTCAATCTAAACGGCCGATTTTGGCCGTTTAATCTCTTTTACTGCTCCAGTTAAGAAAGTAACTAGCCTATCTGAAATAAGAAAGCAATTCTTTATGACTCTGTGATCTATATTTTTAGATATGGCAAATTTATTCAATATCATATTATCATCCTCCGATGATGAATATTATGAAGTACAACACCGAAGAAGAAAGAAATTTAAGCAACGTATAAATTATATTGAAGAATTAGATGATTTGGAATTTAAGATGCGATTTCGATTAAATAAACAATCTGTGTTATTAATATTAGAATAAATTAGAGAAGAATTAGAATTTTTTACTAATCGGTAAGTTAAAATTGTACAATTGAATTTTTTAGTAACTATAAAACACCAAGAAAGTCGAGGAGCTAGTTCTTGTTGCAATAATTTTTTTTCTTATATGCAATAACAAATTATATTTTTGAGTTTATTCGTAACTGCGTGTCGAACACAGTTTATCTGAAAGTAGTTATAAATTGAAGCTAGAAATAATTAATATTCCAAATTAAATTTATTTGTCAATTATAATGATGCTATCAGCCTCTTTTCAAAAAAATTGTAAAGAACTTATTGTGTAAAATATAATAACTAATTTGTAAGCATTAAGAAAAATATATAATAAATATGTATATATATATATTTTTTTTTAGGAATAATGCCATATCTCCTATGGTACAATTATTATTAACACTTCGCATGTATGCTACTGGTTCATTCCTCATAACGATGGGTGATTTTTCTGGTGTAAGCACAACGTCTGCCCATTATATAGTTCACAGAGTCAGTGCAGCTATTGCCAGGCTACGACCTCGATATATTCAATTCCCAAGTACCGAACAAGACATAAGAAAAGAACAATTGCGTTTTTATAATATTGCTCGCTTTCCAAGAATTATTGGCTGCATAGATTGTACACATATACGTGTCGAATCATTTGGTAAAAGTTATCATGAGATATAGTATTCTTTGTTTATCTTAATTTAAATAAATTTATTATCCTATTACACTTATATTATGCTTATTACAGGTGGGGAAAATGCTGAATTATTCCGCAATAGAAAAGGTTACTTTTCTTTAAACGTCCAAACAGTATGTAATAGTAATTTAGAAATAACTAATGTAATTGCTCGTTGGCAAGGATCAGTGCACGATAGCACTATTTTTAATAACAGTCGCTTGCGAGCAAACTTTGAAGATGGAGCATACGGCAATAGTTTATTACTAGGAGACTCTGCTTATCCTTCAAAGCAGTATCTTGTAACTCCGTTGTTAAATCCACAAACTGCTGCAGAACGACTTTACAACGAATCACATATTCGTACACGAAATCTAATAGAGCGCTTATTCGGTATCTGGAAAAGAAGATTTCCAATCCTAGCACTTGGTATGCGGTACCATTTATGCAGAATAATGCCTATCATTGTTGCTACAGCAGTACTTCATAATATTGCCAGAAGAAATAATGATGCGGTGCCAGATATCGACCCAGATTTGGATTTACCCGCACCATGGGATGATATGTTAGCAGCATGTAATGTTATCAACGATAGAATTAATAACAACGAAATTAATGGTGCAGAAACTCGAACAGAAATAATTCATAACTACTTTACCAAGTATGTTAGCAAGCTTTTATGTAAAAGTAACGCTTTGATATTTGTAGTTTGTATGTATATTAATACACAGTTATACATATATATCAATGTGATTGTATCTTAATATAAATAATGTATATAAGTTATTCAATATTAATATATATTTTTATATAAGAAATATATTTTTCTTTTTCAGCTTGTTGCAATAGAGTACTAAATTTGTATCTATAGGAAGATATATTGGAAATAAAGTCATAAATAATGTTTGCAGATAAATATTTGTGTGTATGTATATGACAATAGAGGATTAAATAAAAAGCTACCAACTACATATTAGTTGCTACCATTATATAATATATTAGTTCGATATATTTATTTCAAATATACATATATATTTTATGTATATTATTCTATAACATATAGTTATATATTTTATTTTAAATATATTTAGTATTTAACAAAACATATATTTATTATTATTTTAATATCACAGAAACAGGAACATTTTTCTGTAAAATTTACTTTTTAAATTAAAATATGTTATTACATTACATTATGATCACATTTTAAATATATTTAGTATTTAACAAAACATATATTTATTATTATTTTAATATCATAAAAACAGGAACATTTTTCTTTAAAATTTACTTTTTAAATTAAAATATGTTATTACATCACATTATGATCACAATGCGAATAGATTTTCTTATTATTTTTCAAAACGTTTGGCAAGAATATGTTAATCAAACTTTTAATATTAGCAAGAACAAATATTGGCAAAAATATGCATTTCTGGCTTACATTGGAATATGCAAACAAATATTGTGTTGCGCAAACAAAAGAAATTAAATATTTTTTTATCAAATGATTTCAAATTATTATAAAATGTATGAAGTATATCAGTCTTTTACATGAAACTAAAAAATTAAAAAAGAAATTAAAGAATTATAAAAGAAATTAAAAATTAAACATTAAACATTAACTTTTGTTGCTTGCTTTGTAATATATTTTCTATTAATTCTAGTTCCTTTTGCAATATTTGTACTTCCAATTTCTCTTTTTGGAGTTGCGTTTTCAATATGTCTATCTCAACATCGCTTTTCTTCTTTAAATCTTCTATCATAAATTGCACAAGTTCTATTTTTGAGTCTCCTAATATATTACACTGTGCTATTTTCGAAATTATAGATTCTTGTTTCTTATACCGTTCTTTATTTCCTGAACTGTCCAAAAGCTTTCTTCTTTTAAGTGGAGTACTTATATTACTTGTTAGTACTCCTACTGCAGATGTTTTATCAATGTTTTGTTTCGATTGTTGCAGTTTGCTTTCTAAATTCTTGTTATCAGTGCGCTAAAACAAAAACATACATACAATAATAAGAAATATGTGAAAAAAAAAACAAAATTTTATTTAAACTTACATGTTGTAACGCTGGTGGTTTTCGTGCGGTTCTGGTAGGTGTCAGGATACGGTTGCGGATAAGCTCGCCGGATTGGTCGGGTTCGGTGTAATAATCGCACTCGGTATTTAGTTAATAAAAATACTAGATCTTTATTTGGATGTGATATTTACATGTAGCCTCATAGCTGATTGCGTCTAACGCCTCGTGACAAGTGGACCCAGCCTTAGCGGGGACGCGATTGGCTCACGGTGGTCGCGGCGACCAATTGCCGCTGCGCGGTCGGAATGGCGAGCGGTGGTAACGATGGGCGCGCGGTGACGCGTGGGCTAACGAGCGCGCTAGGCGAGAGCCAAGACTGAAGTTCGAAACAAGAATTAATAACCGCGAGAGTACAGATGAATCGGCAAAGTGACAAAAGATAATTCTAACTTATAATGAGACAAAATAAGAACGGAAGTACTAGAACTACGAAATCATAAGAATACATGTAACTCTAACTTAAATTAAATCGCGTGGTTTGAAACGGACTCGGTGTCCGGGGGGGGTCGGGGAGCCGCGGAACGCGGGATCGGAGCGACGGCGACGATTCCGCGTCTCGCCCGAGCCGCCTCGTGCAAAAAGAGGCGAAGTTCTCGTCAGGACGCGGATGCCCTGACGAGGCTTTAGGTTACGAGAGACTCTTCCCTGAGGGAGAGGACGGATGGGATTGGCTAGGGATACCCAGCCTGCGGACTCGACGAGGATGCTCGTCGTGGGCGGTGATTCGCCGAGGATACTCGGTTACGGAGCACGGCGAGGATGCTCGCCGTGATTGGCTGTGTACGGTATTCGGTAGGACAGGATTAGCCGAGGATACTCGGCTAGCCGGAACGACGATGATGCTCGTCGAGGGGAGTCAGGATGAGGTGAGTATTCTCGTCCTCTTGGGAGTCGGAGTGCGGTCGAGGATACTCGACCTGTCGGATTCGGCGGACCGGGAAGATCTGTCTCGGCGTTCCCACTGCCGGCTTATATATCCGAACGCACGGTTGGGCGGACCAATCCGTGCGTTCGGTCGGCTGGCCCGGAGTGGGAGCGTTGCCGAACGCCACGGGCGGCGCGCGTGCTGCCGCGTGATCGCGACGGCAGGTTAGCTCGGTGCGCGCACGTGGCGTTCTGCCGGTGTATTGCTCGGGTGGACGGAGTGGAGTGGCCGTGCGCGCGAGGTGGAGGGGCGTTTTGTTACAATGTAAATTATTTGTGTTTAACTCTAAATTAATGTCACTTTCAGTATCGTCTTCCATTGCTTTCTCCATGCCAGCGGTGCTTTGCTTTTTAAATAACTAAAAATTAATACGTTTAATATATTAATTGTTAAACTTGCGTGTGTTTGGATAATAAAATACATTTAAAAAGATCATGAACGTTTAGTTATTATATTGGTTTTTTTGTAATTTTCTGCATTTGCTTTTTCAACGAGATAAAATATTTTTAATAATAATATAATATATATTAGGTTCGAATTCATAGACATTTTCCAGATCTCAAATCTGTCTATGTCTCGCGTATGGCAAAACATAGTATACAAGATAAGACTACTGGTAATGAGATCTGAGAAACTATGATAAATTTAGACCTTAATACATATATATTTTAATACTTACATTTAGTACATCATTTTCATGCAGGCTATCATTGGTATTATCATTATTTTGATCGAGCCATTCAAGCATAGTATAATCATCATCACTTGTTTCATTTAAATTTTTATTTAAATTTGTGCAAGGAAGTTTGCACGGATTTATATTGTTATCTACAAAAGTAGAAATACATGTAATATATTTGATACATATATACATTATTATATAGCTTTCAGTGATATCCATTTAACATGTTTTACCTGTTATATCATCACTATCAAAGTTGTTAGTTAAACCGTCAACTGAAGGTTTAATAATCTCTCGAGCACGTTCCAGAATCACATCTGATTTGGAAACATAAGGTCCTCCACCTAATGTTAAAATAATAACATAGAATTTTATTATTTAAAAATATATTTTAGTAAATTATTATTTGTTTATCCTAATGCTATAAAAAAAAAACGTAAAATAATATATATTTACCTGTTTTATATATTTGCATTTTTTCGTCAGCAAAAAATTTTGTTTTTTTCTTTAAATTATCCCAGCAGCTTTTCAAAACTTCAGAATTTCGAAATTCGCCCGAAGATCTACTATTAAATAAATGTTCTATCACTTTCCAACATTTGTCTTTATCCTTTGAGGTTACCGCATCAGATTTTTTATTTTCCAGAACGTCCTTATATTGTTGTATTAAATTTATTAAACATATTTTTTCCGCTTCGGAGAAATTCTGAGCACGTTTACGTGGTTTGTTTGCCATTTTGTTTTCACTCATATATAATTGTTTAATTTTTATATTATATATATATATATTGTGACGTGGCAGTTTTATCTGCCTCGCCACTTCGTCCTCCGCCTGAGCATAGCGCAGGGAGGCGCGTGGGACCGGGTCGGGCACTCAGCGAGAGAGCGAGATCTCCGGCGGGACTGCGGCGCGTATTGGTTTTATTTATTTATTCGCGGCTCATTTCATGTATCCGCGGGCACCTCGACAAACGTCGCCTAAGGACCAGCCGCAGCGAGGAGGATGGGCCGCCGCAGGACAAGGAGAAGGCGATCGTCCAGGGCCGGCGCACGGAAAACCGACGGCGGAGAGAAGGACGAGACTCGACGTGGTGACAGCGATGCGCCACGCAAAAGAGGCTCGCAATTGGCGCAGCCGAGGGACAGGCCAGGGCGGACGAACGGCCAGGAGTAGGGCCGTCGAATGCCGGCTGTCCGTCGAGAATGGTAGCGGCGAAGAATCGTCGCGGGGAAATTCTGTTGCGATCGTCCGCAGGGACGACGAGAACAACGAGGATGTCGGATGCCGACGGGGACCGCACGACACCTGCGGAGACCCGACACTGCGCTGCCGTGACGTCACGGCTAGATAAGGGCGGCCGCTGATAGGCCGCGCCGCTAGGCGCAAGGATATCGCGCACCCTGTAGGAGGGGTAGCGCTCATCGATCGCGCATCGAGCGCGATCCTCTCGGCTTTTGCGTGCGACCCGGCGAACTGAGCGTGTGTGGAAACGAGCGAGCGAGTGCGAGATATCGGTCAGCTATCGGCCTGTCCGCTATCGGAAGGAGTGCCCGGCCTTGGCGAGCGAGTTGAGGACACCCGAGGACCCGAAGGAGGACCGTGCGGAAGTCGAGGTGACCCTCTAACCTTCGTGTAAAGCCACGAGCTGTCGGTGTCGACCGGCTCGCGTTCTGAGGTGGAGCCATTGGGTTCGTGTGCGAGTGCGTCCGCCGCGTGGCGATTGAACGCACCTTGCTTCTTGGTGTTTGGTCGGCCCTCCACCTCAAGCGTGAGACCTTGTAGAGGCATCCAGCTGTCGGCTGCCGCGTGTACGTTGGCTGTCCCGCCGTAGAAGCACGCGGACGACCGGCTTCCCGGGAAGCCGCAAAGCCCTCGCGCACGTGCGCGAGTCGTGTTACGGCCGTGATCACACGACCGTCCGCGTTATCGGTGCGTTGTCGTGTCGCGCGTCTTCGCGAGAATTGTGCATTGTGACCGCGACGACGGCATTGCCGTCACCGGGTATCTTGGATCGCATTGCGTTTGAATTAATTGCGGTCCGTTAGCGAAAGTTCGCCGAGTATGTTCTCGCCGCGCTGTTCCGAGCGCGCGTGATTGGCTGTCTCGTTCCGCGCGGGACCAACCGTCGTTGTTCGCGCCGCTAGCGTGAGCATTGTAGTATTTAAGAACCTTTTCGCGTTCCGCTTATTCGTTTTCGTTAACTCTCTTTATCTTTTCCGTTCTTTGCTTGCGTCGACTGATGATTTCGTTGCGTTTGATTCGCTAGCTGTCGGTATTCTCGTCGTTCTCGCGCGCGCTTCGTGTAGCGTCTCCGCTACCTTGTTTGATCGCGCACTTCGCCGTTGCTCTCCGGCGTCCGAAAAGTGCGTGACAATATATATGTGACACTACACGGAGATGAGGTTATGAGATTTGCACCACATTTCCGTTAGACCAACCGCTGAACCAATCAGCATCAATATTCCTAAATTTCCTAAAGTTATGTTGCACAAGTTATAAGTTTAGCTAAACGTTCCAGATGGAGTGTTCGTAGAAACCAATCAATGTTAATCTGAGAGTTAATGTTAACTCAAGTTTTATTAAACCGTAGTTAAACTCAAAATTGGTAGAAACGGGCATAAGACTGTGGAGAAGGAAATTTCGCGAACTCGATCCAGACGGATTAAAAGATCATCGAAAGTAGAATAGAGGCCCAAGAAAGACGATCCCGGAACAAGACGCACAAATAGTGAACGTTGTTACGGAAAATCCGTTTCGTGCAGCAGAACATGTAATTCCGGAAATCGGAATCGACATATCGAAACGAACAGTTATCCGACGATTGAAGTCTGCTGGTTTAATTTCATGTAGTCCGACCAAAAAATGTGTCTTGAATGAAGGGCATCGCCAAGAACGATTGGCATTTGCCAATCGCCACTTAGATAAGCCTCAGGAATAGTGGGACAAATGGATTTGGTCGGATGAAAAGGTATGTTCCTCTTCGTCAAGATTTAAATTTATTTTTAAAACAATAGGTAACTTTAATAATGACTGCGTTTTTCACAATTTTGTTATATAGGTCTTTTCTTCTGCTGAGGGCGGCAGATTACGTGTGTGGAGACCCAAAGGCGCACGACTTCAGCCACAGTATGTCGTCCAAGAACATCATAGTGGCAGAATTTCGTGCAGTTTTTGGGGAAGCATGAGTGCTGCAGGAGTAATGGAACTCCATCAGACCACGGCACGCATGAGAGCACCAGAATATATTAACATTTTGGAGAATGTCATGCTCCCCAGTGCGCGAGCAAGATTTTCGGCGGACCAATATCCCAATATCATATTTGTGCATGACAACAGTGCTGTGCACACTGCCCATGTGACACGGGATTAGTTTAATGGTCATCCCGAGATGGAAAAAGTAGATTGGCCTCGCAAATCTCCTGATTTAAACCCGATCGAAAATTTATGGGGCATTATGGTCAGAGAATGGAAATCAGGACAGCACAGAACACGAGACGCGTTGATCCAGCACGTGAACGACGTATGGAACCGTCTTAGAGACCAGCCTGAAATATGCCGGAATCTATCACTGTCAATGAGAACGAGGCTACAGCGAGTCATCGATAACAATGGTTATTGGATTGACTACTAACTGCTTAACAAACCTGGTAAAATACTATTACAATTATATTACAATTACAATTACTTTGGTCTAAGCCTAACGCGAATACGATTACGATTACAAGTTATCGATTAAAATATTAGGAGTACAAATTGAAAACCGCCGTTTTCCAGTAGATGGCGCCAGAGGTAAATGCTGGCGCCAAACGTTAGATCAAAAATTTTAAGTGTAAGGTTTGGCATCTGGCAACAATTCCTTATCATTGCAGTTGTGAATTTTTATCGGCGTTATATATTTTTTTGTGATCGAAAATGCCGAAATTTGTGCCCCAAATAAGCGTCATTTGCGGGAAGTTTTGCTTTTTGCCTTCAATTCGAAAAAATCTGCGGCTGAGGCGCGTCGAATGATTGTAAAAACTTATGGTGAGGCTTCCATTAGTGAAAGAACGTGTCGAGAATGGTTCCAACGCTTCAAAAGTGGTGATTTCGGCGTAGAAGACAAGGAGCGTCCAAGACAGGTGAAAAAGTTTGAAGACGCACAATTGGAAACATTACTGAATGAAGATTCATCTCAAACGCAACAGGAGCTTGCAGATTCATTGGGCGTGACTCAACAAGCTATTTCACATCGTTTGAAAACCATGGGAATGATCCAAAAGCATGGACACTGGGTGCCATACGAATTAAAGCCGAGAGACGTCGAACGGCGTTTTTTCGCGTGCGAACAGCTGCTCCAACGGCAAAAACGGAAGGGTTTTCTGCATCGTATTGTAACCGGCGATGAAAAGTGGATCCATTATGATAATCCAAAGCGAAAAAAATCGTGGGGCTACCGCGGCCATGCATCAACATCGACGGCAAAGCCAAACATCCATGGCTCGAAGCTCATGCTGTGTATTTGGTGGGACCAGCTCGGCGTGATTTATTATGAGCTGTTGCAACCGGGTGAAACCATCACAGGAGCTCGCTACCGAACACAACTAATGCGTTTGAGCCGAGCATTGCAGGAAAAACGGCCACAATACGTGCAAAGACACGAAAAAGTGATGTTGCTGCACGACAACGCTCGGCCACATGTTGCTCAGGTCGTTAAAACCTATCTGGAAACATTGAAATGGGACGTCTTACCTCATCCGCCGTATTCTCCTGACATCGCCCCTTCAGATTACCACTTGTTCCGATCAATGGCGCATGGCCTGGCTGAGCAGCACTTCCATTATTACGAAGAGGCCAAAAACTGGGTCGATTCATGGATCGCCGCAAAAGACGAGCAGTTTTTTCGACGCGGGATTCGTATGCTGCCCGAAAGGTGGGAGAAAGTAGTGGCCAGCGATGGACAATACTTTCAAGAATAAGTATGTAACCATTTTTCAACAATCAATCCTCAAATTTTGACAAAAAACGGCGGTTTTCAATTTGTACTCCTAATATTATGATTACTGAAAAAAATTGCAAGAAATTGTATGTAAGCGTAAGTAGTCGTTTTCTCTGAAATATGATTAAAAATAGTTAAATATGCTTGAGTGCGATTGTTAATTATTAATTAAATATGTAGGAACACGAAATCTCACAAACACAAATCGCGGATTAACAGTCGCCTGTATCTCTACGACGTCTCTCTTCACCGATAGCTAACGCCGATTCCCCGCCTGTCCCGCCTCTTCCCGGAAGTCTCGTCTCTCCCGTCGCCATCTACCGTCGCAGCCATGATTGCGATCGCGCTCGCGCGACTTAGTTCTCGCCAGACGCGCGGGATTCGAATTCTCGTTCCCACACTCGGTCATTCTGATATAGGCGTCGTCCTCGACGCCGCTGATGTCGTTGTCACCGTCGTCATCTCCTATGGGAATGTCCACGTCGTAGTCCCATCCTCGATGTTGTGGCCACATTTTCATGTGGTCCGCCGATGTACTGGTGCGCCTGGGGCCATCATGCTCGCCTATTATCTCGACGAGGTATCTATCGTGCTTCAGTGCCTTCGTTATTCGGTAGGGGCCTAAGAACTTAGGATGCATCTTGAGCCCAGGTCCTATACGCTGGATCGCCACAACGTCACCAACCTTATATTGAATGGCTAATTTCCTTCCTCTATCGTAGCTTCGTCGATTCTCCGTTTGCATTTTAAGAATGTTCTTCTTGGCTTCGCTCCGGAGTTTTTCCTTCTCTTGTTGGAACTGATTAAGGGTTAATTCTTGAAGGACGTCTCTCAACTGAATGTCGTCGGCCAATCGCATATTTCGCCCGACTAATAATCCGAAAGGAGTTGCTCCAATGCTCCGGTTGAACGATGAATTCAGAAACTGCTGCACCCGTTCTACATGTTTAAACCACTCCGTTGGCTTTTCTAAAGATAACTTGGTGAGGATGGTTATAATCGATCTATTCATCCTTTCCACCTGGCCATTTCCACGCGGAACGCCAGTGGTAATTAATTGATGTTCGATGCTCTCCCTCTCACAATATTCGCGGAAGGCATTCGAGGTGAACGCCGTTCCTCGATCGGTCACAATGCGCCTGGGATTACCAAACGTAACCGTTTGCTTCTTCAGTTTTTTGATTACCTCGTCTGACGTCGTTGACTTCGTTGGGTAGAGCCACACAAATTTGCTGAATGCATCGACTACTGCCAATATGTGTGCGTAGCTCTTCTTCGTAGAAGGGATGGGACCCAAGTGGTCCAAGTGATAAATTTCGAGTGGCTTATCTCCTTTATCTATTGGTTGTAGAAAACTTTCGCCTTTCCCGTACTTTCTCTCGGCCAGCAAGCAACGTACACAGTTGTTGATGACTTGCTGCACTTTATGCCGCATACGGGGGAACCAACAATCTTGCTGCAATAAGTATTCCGTGTTTCGCCATCCGAAATGACCTCGTTCATGTGCCCGTAGGATGACCTCCTGTTGCATCGCCTTTGGTATCACCAGCAAGAGTGCTCCTTGACTCCGTCTGTAGAGCACACCGTTTGATATGGTGAATTCCGTCTGGTCACTTTGTTTCACCGATTCTATAATTTTCTGCAACTCGGAATCCTTCGTCTGAGCTTGCTTCACTTGAGCTTCCAAGGCGTTCTGCGTCATTTCCTCCACCATCAAGCATTCTGTTGGGTTGCTACTCAATGCATCTACATGACGCATCGACGTCCCCGACCGATGTTCCACCGTGTACTCGAACTCCTCCAGTTCCAATGCCCAACGTGCCACCCTCAGACAGATGTCTTTCTTGGACATCGTTTGCACGAATGCTTTGCAGTCAGTTACAATTCGGAAAGGCATCCCCAACAAATATACTCGGAACTTACGCAGCGCTTTGATGACTGCTAACGCCTCCAGCTCGTAGCTACTGTACTTTTCTTCAACTTCGTCTTCCAACTCGCATAATATACTGGATGCCATTGATTGTCTTCGCCGTCTTTTTACAGAATCATGGCACCTAAACCCTGCTTAGATGCGTTGGTGTGCAGCTCCGTCTCTGCGTTCACTCGGTATAACTTTAATATAGGATCTCTCGTCAGAACCGTCTTCAGTTCAAACGCTTGCTTCTGTTCTTCTCCGAAAACGAAACGTACTCCGTCCTTCAGCAGCTGCGATAACGGTCGAGCGATCAGGGCATGCGGCACGAACTTGCGGAAGTAGCCTGTTAAGCCCAAAAACCTTTGGATCATCTTCGTCGATGTAGGCTCCGGAAATTTCGTCACCGCTGTTATCTTCTGTTCGGACGGTTTAATCGTCCCTGCTTCCAAAATGTGGCCCAGATACTCCACTCGAGATACCAGCAGCTTACACTTTCTCCAGTTGATCCTCAGGCCATACTCGCTAGCCGTCCTCAGAACTTGTTTCAGTTTGTGAAGGCCTTCACCTTTCTCCTTGGCTGGAATGATGAGATCATCCAGATAAATTAATACAACGTTTTGTATAGCTAACTCACGAAATACTGCCCTTATGTGTCGCTGAAAGATCGCAGGTGAGTTACACAGCCCGAATGGCACCATTAGGAACTCGAATTGTCCATCCGGCGTCACGAAAGAAGTGTACTGGATGCTATCCTCCTCCAGTGGTACGTGGAAAAATCCATCTTCCAGATCCAACGTACAATAGATCAATGCCTCCGACAGTTGGTCTATTTGGTTCTCCATCAAAGGAAGCGGGTACCGGTCTCTGATGATCTTTCGGTTTAGCTGGCGGTAGTCGACACATAACCTTGGCTCTCCGTTCTTCTTTTCCAGCACTATAGGGCTAGCGTACTCCGAGTTGCTAGGGCGAACGATGCCTTTCTCTATCCATTGGTTGACAATTTTACGCACCGTGCTTCGCTGCTCTGCCGACAACCTCCGTGGGTTCTGATGCACAGGCGTGTTGTCCTTCAACGCCAGTCGCATCTTCACGCCACTATCCTTCGTCTTCTTGGGAATATAGCCTTTCACCAAACATTCTGCCTGACGCCTCAAGTCGAGGTCCGATACATGCTGCAGAGATACTTCATTCTTCATTTTCTCGTTCCTGTTATCGTCGACGTCGATACACAAGACTTGAGCCCAGTTGTCGCCTTCGCCTTCTCCGTTAGTTTCAGATTCGTCTTCTAGTTTGCTTAGCTTCGCTTGTCGCTTTCGAATGCGAATTTCGGCGAACTCCGACAGTTCGCCCCCTAGGATAAGATCATGCCCTGTGAAATGATCGGGGACTACGTCAATGTTCAGTGTAAACTTTAGACCGTCGATCATCACATCTGTTGTGAATCGTCCTAGTGTGGATCGGTTCGTTGCTCCAACGCCATTGAATTTGGTTATTTCTGGTCGCACGGGAGGTGCACCAAGACGTACGTAGAAACTGGATCGGACCAAGTGTAGATCACTGCCCGGATCTATCACCGCTGCCACATTTCTTCCTAGGATTTCCACCTCCTTGTATGTCTTCCTGTCGCTGTCAGATTTGAGGGCGTCAACTCTCGCCAGAGTTGTCCCCTTGCCTGCCTCCTTCGTCGATTCGGATCCTTTCGGGCACTTCGCCGCAATATGCCCGAATTCATTGCATGAATAACATTTTGATCCCTTCGTTTTGTTCGGGCAATCCTTTCCTAAGTGCTTCGAATCTCCACAGTTAAAGCATCTTCTAGTGGCGGATGCCGTTAACGTCTAACTTGTGCTCGCCGTCTTCTTTTTGATAGGTACTACTTGTTGCACCTGTTTCGCCTTAGTTCGGTTTGCACGTTGCGCCTCGTACTGCACAAAACGTTGTCTCAGGTCCTTTATGGTCGTAGCGTTATACAAGATTGTCTTGTTCGCCTCTTCGTCTTTAACACCGTCAATAATGTATTGCAACTTGGCCTCCGTTTCGATCTCTGCATGGCTAGCAAGCTCTAGAACACGGTAAATATATTCTTGATACGTCTCTTCCGTCTTTTTTGTTACCTTGCCGAGTTCTATGTGTATCTGACGGCTGTTCAGCGTTGTGCCGAACTCTCCTTTGAGCGCTCTCTTGAATGAGCTATACGATCGTGCGTGGGATTCGAAATTTGCAAAGAGTTTGGCTGACCCTCGCAGCAATCTCTTCGCGTAGACGACTCTTTGTACGTCCGTCCATCCACATAGATCGGCTGTCTCCTCGAACGATGTAAGCCAGATACTCACATTTTGCGTGCCGTCACCGCTGAAGGTTGTGGGCGCATCTTCCACGTCTTTATACGTTAATACCACTTGCCGCATCCTCCGCTCGTCAAGTGTCTCGTAATTGGCGTTGCGAGGTATCGCTACGCGGGCGCCTCGATTTCGGATTGGTGGCGCCATCACTTCTTCTCCGTCGTTCTCGTTTCCGACATGGCCGCCGCGTGTGCCTCGATTTCGGATTGGTGGCGCCATCGCTTCTTCTCCGTCGTTCCCGTTTCCGACATGGCCGCCGCGCGCGCCTGTTTCGCCTTCGTCCTCGTCACTCTCGTCGCCATCTTCGTCACTCGAATCTCCCTGCAACGCCGCTCGCAGTCTCTCACGGAGAACCGCCTTTAGACCAGTCACCGGCAAATTTAATTCGCGTAGCCTCTGTTTTAGCTGCTCTCTCGACAATCGTTCCAACCTGGTATCGTCCTCCGTGTCGCTTGTTGCTTGCCTGTCCTCGTCATCGCGGTTTCGGCCATCCGCCGCCTGTGCCGCTCGCCCTTCTACCGCCCTCCGTAGTCTATTGCGCAACACCGCTCTGGATCCCGTCGTATGCAGCCCAAGCTGTTCGAGCCTCTTAATCAGCTCGTCCGCCGATAAGTCGTCTAGATTTTCCGGCACTGTTGGCGCCATTTTTTTTTTTTTTTTAAACCGCCGAGATCACGCCGTTTACGCCCTTCGCACCTTTCTTTTCGCCGTCTGCACCTTTTGCACCTCGCCGTCTACACCGTCTTTTAGGCGATATGCCGTGCACGAGTTTAGTATCGTCCGGCACCCTTAACCACCGCCGTAATGTGTCGCTGGACCGCCTCGTCCCCTCACACGTGGTCACCACCGAGATACGTCCTCGTCATTGCACTTCGTCGTCGCGTCGCTTCCGCGCTTTGTGTCGCTGGACCGCCTCGTCCCTCGCACACGTGGATGCTGCCGACCCGCTATCACCGTCTCACTTTCGCCGTTTACACGCCCTTCCTAACGACCGTCTTCCGATCGCGGTATCTCGCCGTCGCCGTTCACGCACCTTTTTCGACGATCGTCTTCCGATCGCGGTATCTCACCTTCGCCGTTCACGCACCTTTTCCGACGACCGTCTTCCGATCGCGGTATCTCACCTTCGCCGTTCACGCACCTTTTCCGACGACCGTCTTCCGATCGGTATGCTCGCTCGCGATCCCGGACGAGCCCCCAGATGTAGGAACACGAAATCTCACAAACACGAATCGCGGATTAACAGTCGCCCGTATCTCTACGACGTCTCTCTTCACCGATAGCTAACGCCGATTCCCCGCGTGTCCCGCCTCTTCCAGGAAGTCTCGTCTCTCCCGTCGCCATCTACCGTCGCAGCTATGATTGCGATCGCGCTCGCGCGACTTAGTTCTCGCCAGACGCGCCGGATTCGAATTCTCGTACCCACAAATATGTATTAATAATATACATATAATTATTAATTTTACGCATGTTACATAAAATATAATTGTTTTTATAGAAAACTTATTATAGAAAAGGTTTCACTTCCAACTTCCAACTATGAGTTTCAACTTTACTCTGCTAGACGTAGCTTTCAACAACGATTACGATGCATCACTGCATACGCTGTAATTGCATTCAATCGCACTTAATTCTATATAATCATTTTCAATCGTATTTTGGGGAAAATGGTTATTTACAATTACATACGATTTCTTGCGATCTTTTTCAGTAATTGCAATACTTTAATCGATAATTTGTTACCGCGTCAGGTTTAGGCCAAAGTAATTGTCTATAATCACAATTACAAGTAATCATTACTTCCACAGGACTGGTGTTTAGTCACGATGTTCAGCGATTCTTGAATCCTGAAATTGTCCTGAAATTTAAATGTATCCTGGAAATTTCCTGGAACTTCAAGACTGGCATTCATTCAGGACAAATTTTTTGGTCGGACGACACAAAACTAAACCAGCAGACTTTAGATGTCGGATAACAGTTCGTTTCGATATGTCGATACCGATTTCCGAAATTATATGTTCTGTTGCACAAAACGAATTTTCCGTAACAGCGTTTACTATTTGTGCATCTTGTTCCGGGATCGTCTTTCTTGGGCCTCTATTCTGCTTTCGATGATCTTTTAATCCGTCTGGATCGAGTTCGCGAAATTTCCTTCTCCACAGTTCCGCCGTCTTAATGTGGCACCCAATATGTTGAGCTACTTCACGAGCGGTTAAAATTATTGTTTAAATTGATTGCATTGTTTATTATTAGTTTATAATTATTGTATTGTTTAGTTACATTGTTTGTTTGGTTAAATTGTTTATTATATTGATTGGTTATATTGTTCGTTTGATATTATTTGATATTATAAAACAATAAATAATATTGTTCCAAATTTGTTTGCGTTTTAATTTATACGTCATATAAAATTCTAACTTGAATACAAAACATATACTATTGCGCAAATAAATAAAAATTAATTAAGTAATAAAAATTAATTGACCTAAAAAAACCTAGATTTTTATCTGTAATGTCCTGGAATTATCCTTGACGAAGATTGTCTCTTATATAAAGGAAAGTCACCAATATCGGCGTTGTTTTTTAATAGTATTCCTTAGGCTGGAATTTACAGTCGTAAATAATGTTCAATATTTGCTGAAGTATTTAAATTCTATTTTTTTGCTGAAGTGTCTAAAAATTTAACTGCATACAGATCTGAAAATAATTTTGTAGGACCATTGAAAAAATTATGAATGTTATTCAAGCATGATGAACAATGCTGCAAAAAATTTCGATATTTTGGCAATTAGCTTGACTGTCCTATACATAATTATTTTGATGATCCAACAAAATTATTTTCAGAACTGTATCTAATTTTAGATGCTCTAGCAAAACCGTTTTTTTTTTAGTGTATATAAAAGTTAGATTAAGTTAGATTCATCTAAGCAAATCATCTCAGTAGATCAGGTTTTTATTAGTATTAATATGGTGCAATGTTTAATTTCCGAGAAAGAAGGAGGTGCCAATTTAGAAGATCTATGCCGGATTGATGACTTGTCTCTATAACGTATGTTAATTTTCTATAAAAGTTTGAATTAATTTTTAATAAAATAGATAACTCTAATAATAATTGCATTTTTTACAATTATAGGTCTTTTCTTCTATTGAGGACGGCAAACTAGTGTTTGGAGGCCTAAAGGCACAAGATTTCAGTAACAGTATTCACATATAATTTTTGTAAGATGGTCCATCAACAAAATCAGGGTGGATAAAATGTTTAAAAGTTATTTTCATCTTTTCATAATTGAAATTCGCATCGAAAACAAATGTAGAAAATATTTTTATTAATGTTCAAGTGTAATTGATTTTTCAGAATTTTTTCAAAATTTTGTTTAATTTGTTACTAAGAAAATCGTGAAAATGTAAAAAAAATCTATTTTATCGCTCTATCTTGGTCACGTCTCCATATAGAAATTTAAAATTTGGTATGTAAGCGTCTTTTCATATAAATTATCTTAGAAAAAAGGGGCAACTCAAAAAACCATGGGGGCATTTTCACCATACTTATTCGGCTAGGCCCTTTGTAGAGAATTGTGAGCAAGGAATAAGGACCCATACAGCACAGAAAATTCCAGCAACATTGCAGCAACGTTGCAATGTTGCAGATTGCAATGCAATATTACGGAGACATTGCAGAAACATAAATTAACAATATGCCTGCAATATCGCTTGACATATGCCAGTAATATTCCAGAAACATTGCAATATCATAATTTTTTAATAAAGTAGTGGCAATAAAGAGCCAAAGCAGAATATTCGCGTATAATAATATATTAATTTAACTCATCCATAATTATTCATCCGCATTTAGCAAACTAAGATCGGGCGACGTTACTAAATTTTCTGCTGAATCTCTACATTCCCTAAGAATACAACCGTCCATATATCGACTGTAAGTCGACTCATCCAAGTCAAGCTTTCAAAGTTGACTGTAAATCGACTTTGCATAGACGTCTGCAAACATCCTTCAAATGTTGACTCTAAGACGTCTAGAAAAAGGCATGCGATCCACAGTGGTGCTGTGTGCATCATAGTATTGTTAAGAAACATAAATATTTATATCAATAGATGAAATAAGTCCATATATGAAGAAACCTCGATCTACAGCCCAATGAACAAACAATATTTTTTAATTGTTTTTTTTAATAAAAATTTTTTTATATTTAATTTAATTATTGTATTATATTGATATATATTTTTTAATTGCATCTTATTTAAACAAATAACAGAAAAGTTATTCCAGACGCTATTCTGCATTTGCAAAATTAGTAAAAAAAACTATAATTTTATATTTGTTTATATAAATATTGTGCTTTAATTATACATATTTCATTTTTTCGATAACGTATATTGACCTGATCTACCAGTTATATACACATATCAGCATAAAGTGTTCACAGGTCATCATGAGGAATCAGTTCGCAGCGATCACGGAGGTCAAGCAACGTTCACCAGAGTCGCGACTTGGATGGGTGACCGCTTGAAATTTCCGAAAAAATATTCCCGAAATTTTTTTTTGTGAAAAATGTTTTTAAAATGTTACACAAATATTGTTTTGTTTATTGGAATTATGTGATGTAATAATATTTATGTGAATATTTTGGAAAAATGGGATGTTTTAATGCAATATTTCAAAAAGCGGACATCTTAATGTTGCAGCAATGTTTCGCAATCAAAATGCAATATTACAATAAAATCATTCTGCAATGTTTTTGCAATCTCTCTGTGCTGTATGAGGATTCGATCAGCACAGAACTTATTAATCCAGCATATAAATAACGTATGGAACAGCATTTGTGACAAACCTGAAATATGCCAGCACCTATCGCTGTCAATGTGAATCAGGCTACAGCGGGTCATTAATAACAAAGACTATTGGATTCATTACTATTTAGTCACGGCGTCCAACGATCCATGAATGTCCATGAATCCTGAAATTGTCCTGGAATTTAATGTATCCTGGAAAACGCCTGAAATTTCAAAACTGGCCTGGAATTTTTGTCATTTTCCTAAAATTTAATGTTTAAAATTATAAAATAGATTGTAGTAAAAAAATTATCGTATTAATTATTAACTTTTAATTATTAAAATAATATTTATTTATAATATTATTTATTACATTAATTTTTAATTTCAAATTATTAATTTTGCTAAAACGGTAAAAAAATTTGTATAGGGAGGGTTTATAATTTAATATAAATTCAGATATTTGCTAACCCAAGACTACGATCTTCGCTGAGATCGGATGCGAAGCAATAATACAAAGAAATTTAATTCTACTAACCTACATTCTTAACATGGTTAGTGTCTGAAATACCTTATGATTCTGAGACATCTGGTATTTTTGATGATTCGGAGACATCTGAGACTTTTCTGTGATTGCCTCCAATAAAATAATTATCGTCATAAACACTCCGTTGGTGACTATCCTTACATTTATTAAGGAATACGGTAATATCTTGCACCAAGTTTTATTATTACCTGTAATTGTGAAAAAAACATCTCACAAAGCATATTTTCTTATGGCCAAATAATCGCACTTTTTATTTTCAAAACTACAACTTATCTGATATATCAAAGGTTTCGATCCGCTTCCTTTCAATTAAGCTTTGAAATATTTCTGAAATTTCACCGATCAAAACTGAGGTTACATCGACCGGCTGTCAAAACATAATTTACTAACACTACGATACATTCATGTATCGCTGACGCAGCATCCGGTTATAATAGTCATGAACGTAAAAATAACTAAGAACAAAACATGGACCCTAGAATCGGACCCCAGGCATACCTGGCATGAACTGTACGACCGAAACTGTAATTTTGTTTTGAACATGCCTTTAGTATCTAATAACTGTCTTGTTGGACCAAACAATTTTCTATCCTGTTTTTGTAGTTGTACTGAGTCTTTTAATAACCGATTATAACATTGTAATGAAATTACTGTAATGTCTGCACCGCAATCTAATTTAAATTTTATGGGAATTCCGTTTACTTGTATTGTTTCTTCCCATTTATTTTGTAATTCTTTAGTACCAACATTCCGAATGTAATAGTGCTTACTATCATCCTCTTTTACCGATTGTACCTTTGCATTTTTGTTAGTTTTAATTTGCTTTGTATTACTTGCCGTATTTTCTGTATTGCTCATGCAAACCTTTGCAAAATGGCCTGGCTTCTTACATTTATTACATAAAGCCTCCTTTGCTGGGCATTCCTCTTGACCATGCTTCTTCCAGCCTTCACATCGATAACATTTCTATTGTTTGTTGACCGTTGGTTTTCATCCAGACTCCTTAGTTGTATGTTTTTTCTTAGCTGCCAACCGATTTGTTATGCTAGCTACTGACGTCTCCTGTTGATAAAGTACTTGATTTTGTTTCTGTACAAATACGAAATTTCGAGCCATTTCTAAAGCTTTAGTATAATTTAGATCTTCAACGAGTTGCATTTTCTCTGACAATCGTATATCGCGGACGCCTACTACCAAACGGTCTCTAATTGCTTCTTCTCTGAAGGTTCCGTAATTACAATACTTAACGAGCTTATGTAGATCTGTAATGAAGTCATCTATTGATTCTCCTTCTTGTTGCACTCGTCTATTGAAGAGTGCCCATTGAAATATTACGTTTGTCCTACCTTGAAAATGGTTGTCGAATTTTGCAATTACAGTGGCGACTTTCTTCTTATCGGCTTCCGTATCAAATGTAAAGGATCCGAAAATTTCCTCTGCTTTCGGTCCCATAGCGTAAAGCATGCAGTCGACTTTCACGCCTGTGTTGTCTTCGCCTTCAGTCAGCTTAGCAACTGTACAATAGCGATTGAACTGCGCCTTGTATGTATCCCAGTAAGAAGGATTCTCGAACGGAAAGTGTGCGGGTAATGGAATATTTGTTGTAGACATTGTGCTTTTGTTTGTATTATGTGTATTTAACTGACCTTGTTTTTCAGGTTATGTCTCTTCTCTCTGTCAATTCTCGCAATGTATTCACAATGTATGTGACTTTATTTCTCTCGGCTACTTTCTCTTGTTCACCGCTGCCACCATGTGTTATTAAGTATTCACCAGGCTATATGGTTTTACAAGTTCTCTTTATTTTAACTTCTTTTACATCGAATCGAGCAGTCCTCGTGTGTAAGCTAACCCGCGCTCTGCTAAGCTAAACTAAAACTCAAAAGTCACAACGCCCTCTGCCTACTTTCTTATCTCTCTAAGTTACCGGTACTGCCACAGTAACAATTCAATATAAACTATTGTGGGATTAATTAGAAGCTACAAATAATAAGTATGAACTTTATTAACGTGAGTCTACAAAAAATGATATAAATTTGCTCGAAATTCTCTTAGTTAATTCTATGGATTCTCAGAATTGTCTGACCGTCCGGCTCTCGATCACAGCCTCTTATATTTCTCGGATGGACACACATATGCGTACGTTTATCGAAAATTTCTCCCGAATATCGCTAATTTCACCCGCGACGTCGTCGATTTTGAACAACACCTATTAACTTAATAATGCCGATTTCCGCTGTCGAACGCCAAGGCTCGCTCCGGAAAACGACTCCGATTTCATCTGTCAAACTCCGCATCTCATACTCGTAACTCTATCTTTATTTCTTCGATCTCTTCATCTCTTTCTTTCTCGCTTTCTCTTTTGCACATTCTCTCTCTCTCTCTCTCTCTCTCTCTCTCTCTCTCACTCTTATTCTCATTCTCTTTCTGTATCTAATATTTATAACATCCTACACTATTTACCAAACAAATCTTTGCATCAGAATTAATTTCTTTAATACTATTAAAAATTAAAACGGCGCGCGACGAAATATTGTGATATTCCGCGCAACACTGATGATATCGCAGTTATCAAGAGGCGCGGTCGCGTTTCGTGCCAATTAAAAAAAAAAAAAAAAAAAAAGCGAAAAAGACCGAGCGTCTCTTTTACGCGAGTCAGCGAGTTCAAGCATAACGAGATTAACAGATCTCAGTAACGGCTGAACCAATCAAGTTCTGAGTAGTCTCAATCGATAGCTTGGGAACAAATTGCATAATAAAAGTGTTTTTATTTTTTCTCTCCGTGCCCTACGAGCGGAGATATCGCGATGCAATTTTAAGTTTTCGACATTTTTGTGTTAAGAAACGTCATTGTTTTCATTATCGTCGTCGTCGCCCTCAAGAATTTTCTTTTTCACATTTTCGACACAGAGTGGCGCTGGCATATACATTAGTTAACTGTATGCGATTGTGTACTTGTGGTGTATGTGGTGTAGTACTTTATATACTTCTTGACATCATGGCCGCCGTGACAGATTTTCTAACCTGATTATTTGTCAACAATAATAATCTTGGTTCGCGGAGCAGTTTGACACTTTTTTAATCAAATTCGTCCGTTTCGTGTAAAACCGCGTCAAATTGATCGAGTCTATTCATCAATAAG
Organism: Solenopsis invicta; assembly: GCF_016802725.1. Taxonomy (NCBI): domain Eukaryota; kingdom Metazoa; phylum Arthropoda; class Insecta; order Hymenoptera; family Formicidae; genus Solenopsis; species Solenopsis invicta. The sequence goes on from NC_052666.1 coordinate 9,821,018, forward strand.
AAGTCGCAAGTAAGTTATATATTTATTTATTTTTATATACGTTAATCAATTTATTTCTTGTTTTTGTAAATATAACAGAATGTTAGTGTTATTAGAAAAATATGTTTATTTCATGTAGTTTATACATGAAATTGCATGAACATTTTAGTATTTTAAATTATTTTGAATTAAATATATTTTTTCTTTTATTTTCTTTCTTTCTCATTATTATCTATTATTCAAGTATGTATTTTATTACTAATAATGATATTTTATTTTAGATGGAAAACAAGGTCATGTGGCAGCTTTTGACTGGGTATGTAACATGATGTGGCATGGTTATCTGGAAACTTTGCTGTAGCGCAGGATTGGGTTTATGTATAATACAACAATCAGAAAATATTATGCTTGTCAGTGGATCAAAGAATGGTCACATGGCTTGGCTGGATATATCCATATAGGCAAGCTAAACGCTCGTTATAACTCTAATTTGGAAAGAATATCTGTGAGTTTTGTAAAATTATGTTTATTTCTGATTGGTTATGCTATATCTCAGATATTTCAGACTAACAATTGTTAATTTATAGTAAGTGATGATGCAGAATTCAAGTAACACAGTATCACAGGGATACATTAGGTACCAGTTAAAGATATGTACAAAAATATCTGAAATCAGTACAAAATTACCTTTTCAAAAAAATGTAAAAAAAAGGCGCCTGTTTTTGTGTGTGCGCGCCTAAAAATCTTAATTTTTTAAATCAAAATAATATATATTAATATTTTTTACAAAACCTCTTATTCAAACCTAAGTGGTATTTACTTAAAATAAATGTCTTGAAATTGTGTAATCTTATAAAAATGATATGCATTTGTTTAAAAAAATGTATGAAATCTTTAAAGTGCACTTGTTATAAAGAGAATATACTTTTTCTACAAAACCCAAGTGGTACTATCTTTGTATTGTCATTGAAAAATCTTCCTATTTAAAAAATTCAAAAACATGGCGCTGCTAGATAGGAAAAGCAATGAGAAAAATGGAATAATTTCTATACAAAACCTAAGTGCTATTATCTCTCTATTATCATAGAAAATCTTTGCTAGTTGTCTACAAGTGTTTTATGGTCACGCTACATGAACATGAAAAAGAATTATTATTTAGATCGGCGTCTCATAGCGCGAAAATTCATTGGTTAGTGTTAGTGCAGTTTACTGGGCGGTTAAGCAATTTAATGTGATTGGTTGGATCTAAAAGCAAGAACCAATTACATTCAACTGCAAGATTGTCTAGTGTATGAAGAGACGTAAACGCGCCGCGCCGCGTTGCGCGCCACAGTGCACGCGAAGTGATAAACATCGTTTTACATCGTGGGGGGTCGCTGATTTATATTATCGATTGAATCGATTATGCATATTGTCGATCTTATCGATGTGATGATCCTAACCTGAATAATCATCAATGTCAAGAGGTGCGGTCGCGTTTGGTACCAAGTGTGAGTTACATTAACAATTTATATATTACAATATACATATATTGCCTGCTTTACTTTTTGTATAATCAAGTAAACTATTAAAAACTGTATAAACGAAATATTATCGTATCGTATATATTACATATTTTTATGAATGCATTTCAAATAAATTGATGTTTGAAACATTAGCGCTGTGTGTTCTTTTTAATTTCAGAAATTTGTAACTGGATTAATAAGTAACATAAGTACATTTTAAATCCTGTTTATTAAAGTTAATAAAGTGTACCTTTTACAATGTATAGAGTTCATTGAATTCGTTATTAAAATAATATGATGATATTAAAGGTGCTTGTTGTGTTAAAAAATGAATTATCTCTTATAAGAGAATATCTTTTTATAACAGACTCAGAAACTTTATTAAATATTAGGTAACACGGTGAGATTAACGTACATTTTATTAAATTACTATTAAAATTTATTTTGTAACATAGCGAGGTTATCTAATATCATTATGTATTATTTAACTAGTTCTTTAGTGAACTTTATATACATTGTAAGAGTTACACTTAACTTTAGTAAACTTTAATAAACAGAATTCAAAATGTACTTACCTTATGTAATAATTAATAATCCAGTTACAAATTTCTGAAACCAGAATTATTCATCATTTGATACATGTTTCAAGCGTTAATTTATTTTCCAAAATATACATTACATTAATTTTAAATATACATTGCATTCTTGGAGGCAGATCTGATAAAGCGAAGCACATTTTTCCAGAGATTTAATTAACTCTGTCTTTTACTAATGATGTTATTTTACTAATGTATTCTATTACCTTTACAGATTGTTTATACTGATTTTTTTACTGGCTGCACTACGTAAACATATAATAAGTAGTGCATAAGCAACTGTCGATCCAATAATATTGGAATTTCTAAATTATTTCCCTCAAGAGAAAACTATTTAAGAAGGTAAATATTTTGTTTTATTTTAATATCTAATTCTACAAAAACTTTTAGTTTATAAATTATTGTCATTTAAAATTCTGTTTTAAGCTGTTCTATCATTTCTTTTACAGAGAACCTGGACCCCGATCGGGAGGTTAAGTGTAGGATAGAGATTGCTCGTGACGTTTTTAATAAGATGAGGGCCCTCTTTTGCGAAGACAACCTTAATCTGAGGTTAAGACGGAGAATGGTCAAGTGTTATGTTTGATCGGTATTGTTATACGGTATGGAGGCGTGGACCCTCAAAACGAGCACGCTGAACCGTCTGGAAGCCTTTGAAATGTGGGTTATAAGACTGATGCTAAGAATTTCCTGGGTTGATAGAATCACAAATGCTGATGTTTGGAGGAGATCAGGTGCGCGACGAGAGTTGCTGGTAACGGTCAAATGCAAGAAGATTGAATATCTTGGTCACGTCTTGAGAGGGGAGAAATACCGCCTCCTCCAACTGATACTAAAGGGAAGGATTGAGGGCCGACGTGGGATCGGAAGGGAGAAACTCTCGTGGCTGAGAAATATTAGAGCATGGACTGGGATGCAAAGCGCGGAGGAACTCTTTCGTATGGCGGTGGATAGAATCACCATGGCCAGAGTGATCGCCAACGTCCGGAGGACCAGGCAGGGCACGTGAAAAAGAAGATCATTTCTTTTATTTCTTGTAAATTTTTTTTTTATTAATATTTTATCTTTTCCTATTAATATTCCATTAGTATTGTTTACTGTTAAGTAGTTTGAAATTGATCTTGTTCTTTTAAGAAGTCTGTGAAATGAGTATTTCAACGAAAAAGTGCTCTCAATCCATACAATATCTTTTTAAGTTTAAATACTTTTCCTCTACAATTGTATCCTTTAAGAGGATGTACATAGACATCTTCAACAATTCCATTTATATTTCTTTATTGTTTACAACCTCTAATAATAAAACATGCTTTATATCTATCGTTTTGTTTTATTTGAAAAATCCATTTTCCAGTTAAAAGTTTTTTAAACTGTTAATATTAACTCTGTCTTTTACTAATGATGTTATTTTACTAAACTAATGTATTATATTGTTTTTCTTTATAGATTATTTATACTGATTTATACTGTAACTAGTGCACAAGAAACTGCCGATCCAACAGCATTGGAATTTTAAAATTATTATTAGAAATTTTCTCCAAGATTGAAAGGTATAATAGACTTTCTATCACCTCTCTATAATTATAATTTTTCTTATATTCATTTTTTATTTGTAATAATTTTTGCTTTAATTTAATTTTATCTTCTTTTTTTGTTATTTTTAATTCTACAAAAACTTTTGGTAAATTACTGTCATTTTAAATTCTGTTTTAAGCTGAGGTTCTATTTCTTAAGCCGTTCTCTTGTTTCTTCTATTTCTTGTAAATCTTGTCCTATTAATATTCCATCTACATAAATTCCTAAAATTAATTCTTTATATTACTTTTTGAAAATACATTGTTTACTATCAAGTAGTTTGAAATCTTGTTTTTCAAGATTTAAATTGTTAATATTTATTAAATTTCAAATCTTATTTCTTTTAAATATCAGGACCTTATATTATTGCTTCCCTATAAGTTAGTATTTATTAAATACATGTTAAAAATATTTAGGTGGTCTTCTTTGTCTTGTAGTCTTCTTAACATTTGTTAAATCTTGACAACTTTCGCGATTTATATTTGTACTATTTTCTTCTCTTCTAACATTTTTTCTTTTTCTTGTTCTCTTTTTTCTTGATCTCTTCTTTCTTAATCTCTTCTAGTTTCATGTCTTCTTCTATTTTCTTCATGTAAAGTATTTTGTTAAATTTTAACCATCTTCCAAAAATTTAACATTTTTTGCTATTATTTTTTCTCATTAAGCTTCTTTAATGGGTCTAACCTTTTAGCATAAACTGTACTTTCAAAAATTTGTAAATTCTTTATATTTAGTTTTCGCTTATTCCACATCTCATATAAAGTATGTTGTAGTAATAGTATCCATTAATTTTAATCAATCAATAATGCTTAAATTTTATTTATAATTGTTCTATGTAATCTCTCAGCTTTTCCATTTAATAGTCATTAAGGAAAGTCATAATATATTTTTATCTGTTCCAAGTTCCAAGTATTTTATAATGACAATTTTATTATTAGCTTTATTTAATAGTTACTTCATCATTTGAAAATGTATTTAAAAATATAACTTCTTTTCCATTTTCTGTTATTGGATTATTTTTCAAAATAATCTTTCTTTTATTTGTCATATATCATGAACTTTCTGAATCTACAATCCATGTATCATTTTCATACATTTCACTAGTTATATTTTGCCATAAGTCCGATTTTATTACATTTAAAACAACGTACTTGACTTTTATCTTTTGGTATAAATTTTGACTTACAAAATTTTGCTATACGTTCTTGTTTATTACATTTAGTACATTTCTTCTGTGTTACCTTATATTACCTTATACTTGCTACTGCTTTTTCCTTTTTTTTAGGATGAAATCTTTTTTTTTTCTATTAGTCTTGCTTTTAAATTTTCAAGAGACTTTCTCAGATTTTTTTGACTTCCAAGTACTTACAAAACAAAACACAAATATTCCTTTGAAAGAGTTGTTAGAATTTTTGAAATTATTTTGTCTTATACTAGTTATATTTAGTCATGTTTATGTTATTGTACATAAAGTTTGTTGCCATTATCTTACTAGCATCTGGGATATTGAGATATGATTTGTCTAATGACTTAGTGTCTTTCATGAGATTTATGCTCTTTAATATGTATCATTTCAAAAACAAGCCGTTTTTTTATAATGAGTAAAATGCATGCTTTACAATATAAATGTCATTTTTATCATTTCATCAATTTCCATTTCAGTTTTTTTAATAAAGATTAATAATTTAAAATGGTAGATCTACAAAAATAGATTAGCTCGAAAGAAGTTAAACTCCCATTTTAATTTAACATTGTTGTATAAGACTAACCATTTTCTGCTTTGACATTAATAATTCTTTAACGTGTTCCAAATTATATATCTGAGTATTACTAGCATAGCACAAGTTAGTACAGCCTTTAGATTCTAAATTGCTGATACTGAAGGTACTCTTGTTTGCGCTCTTTGCGCACGGACCTTTTGCCCATCATTTTGATTTCTAATTCTTTGATAAACTCCATATTGTATATTTGAGTTGTGCTAGCATTATTTTAATTTCTAATCCTTTGATGAACTCCATATTGTATATTTGAATTGTGCTAGCACAGGACAAATCAGCAAATCTTACAGGTTCGAAATCATCGCGATATTAAGGGTACTTTGTTCTTACTCGTGACTCTCTTTGCACAAACATTTTACTTATTTCGATTTATAATGTTTTTACGAACTCCAAATTGTATATGTGAGTTGTGTTAGCACAGTACAAGGTCTTGCAACCTTCGGCTTCTAAATCGCAGCGATATTGAAGGTACTTTACTCTTGTTTGCGCCCCTTCCGCACGGACGTTTTACCCATTATTTTAATTTCTAATCCTCCGATGAACTCCATATTGTATATTTGAGTTGTGCTAGCACAGTACAAATCAGCAAATTCTACGGATTCTTCGATATTAAGGGTACTTTATTTTTGCTCACGACTCTTATCACACGAACATTTTGCTTATTATTTTGATTTGTAATGCTTTGACGCACTCCAAACTGTATATTTGAATTGTGCTAACACAGTACAATGTTTTACAATCTTCTGCTTTTAAATCATAGCGATATTGAGGGCACTTTACTCTTGTTTGCGCTCCTTAACGCATGGACATTTTGTCCGTCATTTTGATTTCTGATCTTTTGATGGTCTTTATATTGTATATTTGAGTTGTGTTTTGTGTTACTACAGTACAAGGTCTCACAACCTTTGGCTTCTAAATCGCAGCGATATTGAGGGCACTTCATTGTTGTTCATTGACCCTTTTGCACGGACATTTTGCCCATCATTTTGATTTTTAATCCTTCAATGTATTCCGAATTATATTGTGTTGTGATAGTCTGTTTTAATATTCAGATACAATGTTGCACAAACTTTACGCAATTTAGTACCTTTATTAGAATTCGTTAGTTGTAAAAATGGGGGCTAATTTCTTTCAAGTAATGGATAATATATATTTTAATATCTCAAAAATAAATGAAATTTTTAGTAGCATTAGACTGTAGTAGTCAGAAATAAGAGTTATAAATATTTATTTGTTTTCTATTTTGATATATACACGCATTAAAGTCTTACACTTAATGAACGTGCAGCGAGGAGTGATCGCTCTTTACGCAAGTTTAATTTATTTACTTTTCTGCACAATAGTTCCGACGGCAGCGAGTTTGACTCCTCCTTCGTAGATCAATTTGCATTTTAATTTTATGTATACTTTGTCTAAAGAAATACGTATTACTCATCAATTTTTAATTCTGTGAGATTATATTTCGCTTGTAAAAATTATACTAAATGTAAAAATGTTATATATGTAATAATAGGATACTTTCCGAGTTATGAGGTTTGAATACTACAGTATACTGTAGCTTTCAAGTCTTATAACTTGGAAAGTACTCAATGAAAAATAACTTCTTTATATTAGTTTTTAAACTAAAAGTAAAAATAGTTGGCAAATGACAGACCGCATACGGAAAGTAGGGGCGGCGTGTGCACCGCCCGACGCGGGCGCTTACGTCGAGTACTAGTGGCCATCAGCTGATTTCTTTCTAATGACAAACGGTCTTCTGATACATTTATTCACGCACTCGAGGCATTTACGAACAAAATTATTTTTATGACTATTAATCATTATCGTTTAAGCGGCGTCTACAATGTTGAAATTATTTTAAGAGAGAACACAGAGAGAGTTACACAGTATTACACATTTACTCGAAGCGGAAACTATTTGAACACAATAATTGCATATGTTACAGTGAAAGCACAAACTCGCCGTGTTCCAGTAACATGATCCCACCTGATTTATCGACCTGATATAAATTAGATCAAGTAATACTGCTATTAGGATTCGACATTCTTCACTGTACGTTTCAATGACTGAGTTCAAACAGTCAAAGCGGCTGAGCCTGTTTGTCAAGCGATTTAACGTGATTGGATCCACAGGTAAAAATAAATCACGTTAATTAAAAAAAATATCAGTGAGCAGATCTAGCCGCCGTGTCAACTTGAACTTGCCCAATGATATTTTATTGCGATATTAAATCACATTGACGGGATGTCAGTTATTTCAATTACTCTCTTCGCTTTTTTTCTGTTTCTGCAAACATAAGATATTCCATGTACAAACGTGTTGGTCGCTCTGAAAAGAGCGGATTGATTTTGGTCGTTTTGAAAGAAGCGGATTAACTTTGGTCGCTCCGAAAAGAGCGAATTGTCTTTCGTCACTCTAAAAAAAGCGAGTTATCTTCGGTCACTTAAAAAGAATTTAAAAGTAAAATAATTAAAGCAGGTGCTCAAAATGACCGTCGTCCATTCGAACGCAAGCTCTCATACGTTTTAATAAATTCCTCTGGATGTCCTCCATTACATATTGTTCTATTGCCCAAATAGCATGTCGCAATTTTGTATCCAACTCATCGACATCTTCTGAAATTTTACAAATTTCTTCCTTACAGTATTCCCATAAAAAACGTCCAAGAGATTGAGATCTGGTGATTTTGCGTATTGGACTATACCGGCCCATCCATTGTTGGATTATACAGGCCCATCCATCGTTCAGGCAAATGTTTGTTCAAATAATTTGTCACTATCCTGGCGTTGTGCGGCCCGGCACTTGTTGTTAAAATACAATCTTGTTTCTCTCCAATAATGGCACGTTTTCTAAGAAATTTGGCGAATTATCCGTTAATAATTGAACGTATCTTTTAGCAGTTAAAATATCCGGAAGAACAACCGGATCTAACATTTAATTTCTCATGATTTCAGCCCACAGATTTATCTTCTAGCAAACTTTAAAGTTTCTGAGTCGCGTGGCTCTGGAATTTTCTTCTCTTCACAAATATATATTGTGCCAATTATAAATACCTACACATGTGAATAGCAATTCATCGCTGAATATGACACGAGAAGAAAATCTTGGATCTCCATCTACTTTTCTGAGAAAATTTTCGCAGAATGTTCTTACTACATAATCTTCTTGGCGCAAATGTTGCACGCGTGTATACTGAAAAGGATGCAAACTTTCTTTTTGCAGTATTCTTTGTACCGTTGAAAACGACAAATCGTGTTCTTGAGCAACGATCCGAATACTCGATTCTGCTCGAAAACGTTTAAAATTGTCTCAGTATTTTATACTTATATTTCTTGCCTCGCGATTTTTTCCAGTTTCGTTTGTTCGGCGGGATACTGACGGTTTCGTACAGCCTCTGAGCTACTTGGAGTATGACGGCAACCGATGGATGTCTTTCTTCTGCTTCTGCCATTTTTCCTAGTCGCTTTGCTTGTTTGAACTCACGCATTGATATGTACAATGAAGAAGTACCGGATCCTAATAGCAGTACTACTTAACGATCTAAGATATTTTATATAAGTTATTAAAATGGTTATATTAAAAATTTCGTGATTCACATTTTATTTCTGATTATTTTTCGTTCTTTTATACTTATTTAATAACGACTTATGGCATTCATTTCCACGTGATTCCTCCCACTCTCGTCATATGACCAGTTCAGTATTTTAGGATGCACAGAGCCAGGCGGCGCTACGAAAGTGTTCTTCCAAATGGGAGTTTGTACCCCCTGTTGTATATATGTTGTCTTATAATTACTGTTTAGTACACTTTGGTTGTACCCCCACGGTAATTAATTCTGTCCCTCGAAAAATTTTCCAAACTGAGAAGTTACCATTTTTCTGTATACTTGCAGTTCATGATTAACGCAACGACCAATAAGCTTTAGTCGTTACATTAATTAATCATGAACTGCGAGTATAATGAGAGATGGTAACTTTTCAATTTGGAAAATTTTCAAAAAAGCAGAATTAATTACTGTGGGTTTACATACATTGTATTGTAATATTTAAATGTAATTTTTTTTTTTTTACAGGTACTTGAAGGTGGATAAAAAATGATATATTACGGCTGCTTATTAGCGCTGTACATATATCGGCTGCTCATTAGCGCTGTACATATATCGGCTGCTTATTAACGCTGTACATATATCGGCTACTCATTAGCGCCGTACATACGAGGTGTGATCAAAAAGTAAGGTCACTTTTTGAATTTCGCGCGCTCTGTACACTCTAATTTCAAATTTTTTTTTTTTTGAGTTGGTACACTCGTCACGATCATATGTTCACAGTTTTGACTATATAGCATGTGTTGTTTTTATGTGAGAGGCATAAAGGTTAGACTCGTGTTTGCGTGCTCGGCGATTTTTTGCTGTTGAAAATAATGGAACAGAGAGTTTGTATTAATTTTTGTGTAAAAAATGGTATTAAGTGTTCAAAAACTCTTGAAATGTTGACAGTGGCGTACGGTGAGTCAACTTTGAGCAAAAAAAATGTTTATAAATGGTATAAGTTATTCCAAGAGGGCCGAGAAAATGTTAACGATGAACCTCGCTCTGGACGCCCCAGCACGTCAAAAACCGACGAAAATGTTCAGGAAGTGAAAGAAATTGTGTTGAAAAATCGTCGAATCACGATTAGAGAAATAGCTAATAATCTTAACATATCGTTTGGCTCATGCCAATCAATTTTAACGGATGTTTTGGGTATGACACGTGTGTCAGCGAAATTCGTCGTTACTAGTGAGTACTTTTTTGACCAAAAACAATACTATCATCATGCCTCAGCCACCGTATTCACCAGACTTGGTCCCCTGCGACTTTTTCCTCTTCCCAAAATTGAAAAGGCCTATGAAAGGACGAAGATTTGCGACGATTGAGGAGATTAAGGCTGCATCGCTGGAGGAGCTCAAGGCAATACCCAAAAGTGCATTTCAGAAATGTTTTGACGACTGGAAAAAGCGCTGGCACAAATGCATTGTATCAAAGGGGGATTATTTTGAAGGGGATAACATAATTTTGGATGAATAAATGAATATTTTTTTATAAAAATGAAAAGTCACCTTACTTTTTGATCACACCTCGTATATCGGTTGCTCTTTAGCGCTGACAAATATCAGCTGTTATTAGCGCTTGAATTTTGATATATCGGTTATTAGAGCTGTAATTTGATATTTTGGCTGTCATTAGCGCTGATTATTATAACCATTTATATTTAAAAAGTTAATCAATTTTAATAAATAACATGTCTGTAAACGGAAAATTAACTTTGAAGTCTCAAGAGAGAAATATAATAGTCCATAAAGAATAGCTAACCGATGAACATATAAATCATTTTCAAAATCTTTTACGAAGTTGTTCGAATTATAGACCTATCGAAATGTGGCAAATACAATTACCAGATACAATAAAATCTGTGCCAAAAGACAAAAATCATATACAAATATTGTACAGTTCATCAGATATTTTACAATTAGATGGACATTGGGTATATATAGTTATTATGACGGAAAAAATATATTTATTTATAATTCCTTAAATAACAAAACATTACATAAACAACATAAGCAAGTCTTGGAAAGATTATTTCCAATGTATAACTTCGAAAATAATCCTGTGTAATTTCCTACTGTGCAACTTCAATCAAACAACAATGATTGTGGGGTTTTTGCTATAGCTTTTGCAATTTCATTATTATTTAATATTAAACCTGAAAAAGTGTGCTATAAACATACGTTAATGCGTCCACATTTGTTAAAAGTTCTTGACACAAATGTAATTGAGCATTTTCCTTTAGATCAACAATATGGCGTTCCCCAAAAACTTTCCATAGCAGTATTAAAAACAAAACAGGCTGACACCTTTGTTAAAGGTAGAATTGATTTATTTGAGAATTCTTCTAAAAACCAATTTAATAACACTGAAAATAATTCCTTTAATAATCAATTTAATAACATTGAAAATAATAGCGTAGAAAAATGTCATCTCGAGGTTGCAGATAATAATCATCCCAATGAAAAGCGATACACACAGAATATAAAAAATAATAGTGCTATTTGTAATAAAATATCGGTAAAGACAAGAAATATTAGTTTGGCACTTGATGAAAGAAATATAATTGAACGGGGAGAATGGCTTAATGATATACATATAGAACATTTCCATCAACTTGTAACAAATTGTTCGAATTATAGACCAGCCCATACGTGGCTAATACAAGCCCTAGATAGAATAACAACTGTGTCAAAGGACACAAAACATATATAAATATTACATAGTTCAGATGGATATTGGGTATGTAGCTTTTATAATAGAAAAAAATATATTTATATATGATTCTCTAAATAATAAAACATTGCACGAGCAACATAAACAATTCTTGGAAAGATTATTTCCAACATATAACTTTGAAAAGAATCCTGTCAAATTTCCTACTGTTCAACGTCAACTAAACGGCAATGACTGTGGTGTCTTTGCTATTGCTTTCGCAATTTCATTATTATTTAACATTAATCCTGAAAAAATTAATTATAAACATAGTTTAATGCGTACGCATTTATTACGAATACTTGAAACAAATGTAATTGAGCACTTTCCTCAAGATCCACAATGTGGTGTTTCTCAAAAAGTATTTCCTTTAGCAGTAATAAGAGCAAGAGAAACTGATGCCCTTGTTAAACGTATGTCTTATTTGTCTAAAAAGAATTTTTCTAAGAAAAAAGTTTAATGATAATAAAAGTAATTGCGTACAAAAATGTCTAAAGGAAAAGGATTTAGATGATTATTGTGCTGAAAAACGATACGCACAGAATGTAGAAAATTTATCTAAGAAAGAATTTAATGATATCAAAAATAATGACGTGAAAAGATGTTTAAAGGAACAGGAACTGGATAATTGTCGTGCTAAAAAGCGGATTCGGTACGCACAGGATATAGAAAATAATCAAACTAAGAAGCGGCACCGATACAGAAAAGACTTAACAAATAATCGAGCTAAGCAGTTGCAGCAATATAAAAAAGACTTAACAAATAATCGAGCTAAGCAGCGGTAGCAATATAGAAAAGACTTAACAAATAATCGAGCTAAGAAATTGCAGCAAATAAAAAAGATTTGACAAATAATCGAGCTAAGCAGCGGCGCCGATATGAAGATAACAAAGAAAAATGTCGCCTTAATAAGCGACAACGTCATTTTAAACATTCTCAGCATGAACGAGATAGACAAATAAAATATTCTAATTGCAAGTGGTTGTACAATAAACGTTATTACAAGAAAAAAAAGTCAAAATCCAGTTTTGACAAAAGAAATATTGGTTCCAATATTATTAGGAAATATAACAAGTTCTGGTCAAAAAATTATATACAAATGAGTAAATGTGTGATAATAACAAATATTGTCAAAAAATTAAATATTAAAAATCATGTTGAAAGACAGTTGGAAGCTGAAAAAATTGTTTGTCTATGCATATTAGACATAGATATATTGGCAATATGCGTAAAATATTAGTCAAACTTACAAAGAAGACAGAAGGGTGTTTGACTCTCGTTAAAGACTGTTCAACAACTCACGATAAATTAAGTGCGTTATGTGGTATTTCGAGACATATAGCTACGTCTGAAAATTATTTTTCTGTATACGCTAAACTGTATATGCAACTTGATTCATCGGAAACTTCATCGGAACAAAAGATATCGAACGTGAAGGGACAAGTTACAAATAAACTTATTCCAACAGTAACTTTACCAGAACCTTTGATAATGAACGTGAAGGGTCAAGTTACAAATGTATTATCTTTAATTCAAGCACAAGCAAAAAAAGCATGGTCATGCAGTACTTTTTGTCAAATTGATTCATGTATAATTGACCGATATTAAAAATTTTTTGAAGAAAAGGAACATTGCATTTTTTTAAAAATACCACAATTCTTAAATAAGATTTATCAGAAGTGTACTATAAACGTTTCGACTGAAAAGTCGGGTCATACACACGCTTGTTACATGAATGCAACTCTTTGCAAAGCGATGTCTCTTCCCATTCAGTTATTATCACCTCATTTTCCAAAAGTAAGAAATATTAGATGTTTGATTTATAAAATGTCAGGATTCTATAAAAAGGTGATAGAGCTTGACAACGCTTTAACTTCTGCCGACGTAGATGCATTAAATGAAATTATAACTTTGGCAAAAGAATAAGTAAAAGTGCACAAACATCATCAGTCTTCAATTCATTTGAGTGATGATGATATTATTTCTAAATATAACAAAGCATTTAAAGCGTTGACTAAACGTAAAATGGATACACCTCGATATATTTGTGCTTCATGTGAGAGGCTTTGTTACAAAAGATGTGTCTCTGAAATTAGCAAGGTTAAACCACAATTAGATATTCCAGTTTGGAGAGATTTAATGGCGCATTTAAGAAATCAGAATATTGACGCGCAATATATATGTAATTACTGCGAAGGAAAATTTCGTAACGCAGTGATGCCTGCGTATTGTATTTTAAATAGTCTATATATGCAAGATGTTCCCGAAGTAATATCATCTCTTAACACATTTGAAAAAATGCTTGTACAGAGAGCTAAGGCATTTCACTGTTGTTAAAATGGGAACCGTCATGAATAAAAAGTTGCCTCATAGACAAATGGTATAGAAAGTAAAAGGTGGAAAAGTACAGAAAGTAAAGGTAGAACGTTCCATTTACCATTACCTTTACAAAAAACTACGGACAAAATATGTTTGAATACTGATCCAATAAATAAAAATTTTGAAATATACATTTTAATCAGAGGTATTCCGACAAAATCCAAAGTTATTTGGGAAGAAATGGTCAATGTTAAAAAAGTATTCGATGCTTTAACGTGGTTAAAACGTTACAATCCTCTGTACAAGCACATTATACTGCCAGATACTTATGAAGGATTATGTTCAGAAAAAGATATAGAATTGTTTGAAATAAAAGAGACGGAAGATGATAGTGAATCTTTTTTGGATAGCGATAATATATTAAATCCAAAAATTGAAACACAAAAAGCAGAAAATAATGCGGAAGTTACTTGTAAATAATCAGGGTAAAACAATGTTAAGATTACTGATAACAATGATGGTTATTACGAGCAGTATACTATTCATCCTTTATATGAAAAGAAATCGTGTGAAAGTGCTGCTGCGTTATATCAAATGTTAAAAATTGAAGATTCATCCTTGGACAATCGTGAAAAATCTTTAGATCTGTTGTGTTTCCCAGATTTATATCCTTTTGATGTTAATGGACAACATGAAACTAGACAGATTAAACTTCATGATTACGAATATATTAAATGTCGTTTGACATCTAAAGACCCTCGATTCAGATTAAATCCACAGTACTTATTTCATTTATTAAATAAAGCAAATAATCGTCAATTAAGTCGTGGTATTTACCATAAACTTAATGTAACTAATTTACGAGATCGGTATACGGCTGTGCAATATTTAGAAGCAATGCATAAAGAATTATTAGAATCTAACTTGAGCACGATATTCTCCACTCTGAGAAATACGGAACAGTACTGGCGTAAACCACAAAGTGATTTATATTGTATGACACAATATTACAGACCAGCGACATGGTTTGTAACATTGAGTCCTAGCGAGTGGGAGTGAGATGATTTAGGTGAATATATTCGTGAAGTAAATTTATGGCATAATGATTCGTCTTGTATCAGCGTTCTCGTTACTAGAGATCCTGTGTCAACATCGAGATTTCTCGATAATAAATTTCGGGCGATGCTTGATTTTATTTGTTCCAAAGATCATCCGATCGGAGAATTTACACATTACTTTTGGCGGCGAGAATATCAAGGCAGAGGCATCCAACACTTTCATCTGTTAATTTGGATAAAAGATGCTCCAATTATTGATAAATCATCTGTTGAAGATGTTGCTAAATTTATTTTGCAACATATAAGTTGTAAAATGCCAGATAAAAGTATTTCTCCAACGTTGTATAAACGAATTAATGCGTATCAATTACACAAACATAACGATTATTGTCTTCATTCTAAGAAAACGGGGTGTAAAGTTATTTGTGTATGTCGTTTTGGTTTTCCTCGTGTTATTACGGAATCGTTAATCATCAAAGACGTTGTAAGTTCGATAGCAGGTAGAAAAAAATTAAAGCATAGAAGTAGGCTTTATGATCTTCCTCGAACAGATAATGAAGTTAATGTAAATGATTATAATCCTGTTCTTCTTACTGCGTGAGAAGGAAATATGGATATACAATTTGTTGGTGAAGACTCAACGTTGCTTACTTGGTACGTTACTAATTGTAAGTATGTAAGTAAATCAGGAAAGTGTGAATTATCTGAAAATATCCTTGAGAGTACAGATCGGAAAAATAAATCAGTGGCGAGTTGTCTCTGGAACGTTGGTTCACGATTCTTAAATCATAGGGAATGTGGAGCTCTTGAAGCTGCCGATACATTGCTAGGCATTCCTTTATGTGGAACTGATCCAAAAACGATTATTAAATAGCTAGATGTTAGTCAAATACGATACCGAAAAGTCAAAAGTTGTAAGGAAGTTGAAACTCTTGATGGAGAGTCAAAAGACATATTTTGTCCATCTATAATAAACAATCATTATCCAAATAGACCGAAGGAATTTGAATCCATGTCCTTATATGAATTTGCACAATGGTATGATATTACGAAAATCAAACCAAAAAGTAAAAATATTGTATTTTACAACTTAAATAATGTTTATTATCTTAAACAACGACAGCGTGCATATTTTATTAATCATTATAAATATGATGTCAATACTAGGTCGGAAGATTATTTCTTTGCATTACTTCTTATGTTTCAACTATGGCGGAAAATAGAAGAGCTTAAAAATGGTTCTGACACTTATGCGGAATCATTCCACACTGTAAAATTACATCTCTCCGAGGCATTGCAGTATCAGGAAAAAATGGAGGAATTGCGAAAAGCATTCGAAACTGCGAAGGAATTAGTTCAACAACAATTAGACGAAAAGCAACAGCATGTGTCTCAGGATGATCCTGATAACCTGATAGGTGTTCAAAATGTTCAAGCTGGTGAGCAATGCAAGATTTTAAAGATCTTGGTAATAAATGTAACGAAGAAGTCGATATGTCTCAAATGATTTTAAAACTGAATGTAGATCAAAAAAGAGTATTTGAGTCACTAGTACAGTAATGTCAAATGAAAAATTGTTACTACGATTATACGTTAGTGGAGAAGGAGGTAAAAGTTTCTTAATTAAAAGTATTAAATGTTGGATAAAACAAAATCTCAACAAGGATACTGCTATAGCGGCACCTACCGGTATAGCAGCGTTTAATATAGATGGTTTGACAGTACATAGATTGCTTCAATTATCCGTTGAACATGGTTATACTCCTAAGTATAAACAATTAGCTGATCATGTATTGAAAGTTTTACGAGCAGATCTTAAAGGTGTCGTTCTTTTTATAATTGATGAAGTATCAATGATATCTAATTTGACTTTGTTGTATATACATCTACGATTATGTGAAATATTCAATACTACTGATTGTGATGATGGCTGGTTTGGTCAAAAGCATATTCTTTTATTTGGAGATTTGCTTCAATTACCTCCTGTATACAAAGAACTTGCCTTTGTCAAATTATCGAATGAAAAAATTCAAAAGTTTCTTGGTTCCTTAAATGCTGTTAATTTATGGACTACTTTATTTGAGTATGATGAATTAACGATCAATATGCGTCAACAAGGAGACGTATCTTATTGTAAATTACTCTCGAGAATTCGTATTGGTTTATCGACAAAATCTGATTGTAACACTCTTGAAAAAAGAAAATTATCTTTTAAAGGTGAATCTTTCGAAGCAAAATTAAACGAAATATGTGATTTTATTGAAAGTTTGCCTTTTGATACCGTTTGTTTATTACTTACTTGTCATATGTGTGACGTTCTTAACACTGCGATGTTCAGTCGTATTGCTTCAAAAAAAATATTATTAATTGCTGAAGATGAGATTGACTGTATTCCATATATAAAGAAAAAAGTTAAAAAGGTATTGTCAAATAATGATGATGATAATAGTAGAACAGCTGGCCTTTCCAAACAAGTTTCAATTAAAATTGGAGCAAAAGTAATGATAAGATGCAATATCGATGCTAGTTTTGGCCTTGTAATTGGCACAATTGCTACAGTTATTTCAGTTGTACAGGATACTTCGACTGATTATAGTGAAAAGGTCAAACTTCTTTTACCGTCTAGTTCGGAATATTTAATTGAAAGAGTGAAGGTCAAGTTTCAAGTCATGGATGGAGCATATATTATGATCAACAATTTCCATTATCTTTGAGTTATGGTATCACCATTCATAAAAGTCAAGGTTTAAGTTTACAAAATGCCATTATGGACATGGGTAACTCGATATTTAGTTGCGGTCAGACTTATGTTGCTTTATCCTGAGTAACGTCTTTAGATGGATTGCATTTGATTAATTATGACCCTTCGTTTGTAGTAGCCAGTGAAGAAGCGATTATCGAATATAATCGTTTAAAAAAGTTACATAAACCAGAAGCACAAATTATTAATGTATCAAAAGAACGTTACCGTAAAGTTAAAGATGTGCCATGGACATTAGGGAAAACAATTATTTCTGTTCAACAATCAGCTCAAGAACAAGTTTAACAGAGTTTTGGAAATTGGATTATACATGGTTTCCAAAATACTGACAAAATTTCGTGTTATGCGAATGCTCCGTTGCAATGTACATTCCATTTAAATATTATTAGAAAACAATTGTTTAATTTTGATAATTTGAATATTTTAAGTACATTAGCGCATCGATATAAAAGCGAAACGCGCAATTTGAATACCTGTACAATACGAAAAGATTTAGGAGAGTACTTTTTGACTGATACTAAACGAGATGCGTTTGATTTTCTTAACGCTCTTTGTACAAAATATGATTATATAAAAAATTTGGTAGAGCATCAAGTTACTTCTACTAGTCGATTTAAAATATGTAGTTACATAAATGTTAATACTTATAATCAGGTAATCCTTTCAATTCCTATTAGCAATGTAAAGAAAAAAAGTATTAATCTTAATGATTTACTGAATATTTCATTTTTACGTTTGTTTGACTCTGAGAAATCGTGTAAAAGTTGTGGAGCAAATATGTCAATTAAAATATAATAACATGGACAAAACAGATACTTATTATCCGTTTAATTTTATTTTTATAACAAAACGGTGTATTAGAGAAGGTATCACAAAAATTGAATTTAACTGCTGTTCCGACAAGTCAAATATTAATATCTGGTCAAGAGTATAAAGTTATGAATGCTGTATTTCATCACGGTTCATGTATCCAAAACGGTCACTTTACAAGTATGTGTAGAGTAGGATCATCTGGTAAATGGTGAAAGTGATGATATGCAAGTTACAAAAAAGCAATGGCCTAGGGGTGCTAAAGATATTTATATATTATTTTTTAGAAAAAATCGGTAATAAATAAACTAAATATGAAAATTTATTAAAACATCAACTTTAATAGTAAAGTGGAAGGCAAATCTTGTAATGTTGTCAGCAATCGAGGATCATTTCATTCACAGTACCCATCATTCATTCATCATCTTCACCAATGTACAAACATATCTGAAATATTTATATTAATAAACAAATACAATTACAAATTTTTATATCATCGTCATTACTTCTTCACAATCTTGCAAAATTATAACAGAAAAATTTTTCCATGATAACCTATGTGGTAATTTTACTTTTAACTTTAATTTTACAAAACAAAAGTAACTACATTGTATTTTGTATTCTCATCTCAGAAAAATTTTCCTATTCCAATCCAAGTGGTATGTATCTTCATAATCTTGTAAAGTTAAAATCATGTATTTTATTACAAACAAAATAAATATTGCTTAACACTACAAAACGCGCGACATCAGTACAAAATTACTTTTTCATAAAAAGGTAAAAAAAACGTGTCATTTCATATGTATGCGCGCACCTTATCTTTAATTTTTCTTAAAAACCCAAGTGGTACTATTTTTGTATTTTAACAGAAAAATTTTTCCATGCTAACCCATGTGGTAATTTTACCTTTAACTTTAATTCTACAAAACAAAAGTAGAACTACATTGTACTTTGTATTTTCATTAAAAAATTTTCCTATTCCAACCCAAGTGGTATGTATATTTTTTAAAAACCCAAGTGATAGTTGAAATAACTATACTACTTTTAAGAAATAAAATCAAAGTGGTAGTTCTTTATATTTTTTTTAAATAAACTTACTCCAACCTAATGGTATGTATTTCAAAAAAATTTTTTAATTGTGTTATTTAATTCAAGTGATACATATTTCCACAAAATTTGTGAAATCTTTAAATTGCGCCAATTACAAAAAGCATATATTATTTTGAAATAACTGTTGTATAATTAATGTCATTGAAAAAACTAATTTTAATAACTCGAGTGATAGCATCTTTAATTCTCATTGAAAAATTTTATTCCAACCCAAGTGGTATTTCCTTAAATAAATAATATCTTAAAATTGTACGAGGTATGTTCGGAAAGTAAGGTTACGACAAATATTACAAATCGAAAAATGTGAATTTATTTATGAAACTTACATGGAATGTTACGTAGGCATACAACTATTTTTCAACATAGTTACCATTCAGTTCCTTATATTTAGAAAGCCGCGGGATCAATTTTTTTATGCCCTTGTTGCACTCGTTTCCCGCCAACTTCCTCTACCATTCCTAGAGCGCGTCTTTTACTTCCAAATCGGAAAATTGTTTTCCACTAAGATGCTCCTTTAGACGAGTGAAAAAGAAGAAATCAGAAAGTGCAAGGTCCGGGCTATGGGATGGATGGTTTAAAACATCTCAACCAAAAGAGTTTGGTCTACGAATGGTAGAGGAAGTTGGCGGAAAACGAGTGCAACGAGTGCATAAAAAAATTGATCCCGCGGCTCTCTAAATGTAAGGAACTGAATGGTGACTATGTTGAAAAATAGTTATATTCCTACGTAACATTCCATGTAAGTTTCATGAATAAATTCACATTTTTCGATTTGTAATATTTGTCGTAACCTTACTTTTCGAACATACCTCGTATAATCTAATGTTCAGTGGGAAACACTTAAATTTCGAGCACTGGATTTTTAAAGATTTATTTTATTTATTATTGTACAAATCACAAATGTTATAATTTGTATTAATTTATTCGTGTATTCACATCATACCGTGGCAACGTCTAAGGAAGATGTGCGTATCCACCGCGACGACGCCTAGAGGCAGCGCAGCGGCCCTGAGTTCGTAAGGACGTCGCCTAGGAGTCACTAGCCTGTGTCGTGGATTCGTCGAAGGGATAATGTTCTTCTGCTTATTGTCACTCGCGCATACGTTACAACAAGCGCGTATTTTATTGTGGGTTATAATAATTTTGCGCTATAAAGCCATGGAGCGATGCGATCGCGTTTAACACTCTTGAATCGAAAGAAGGCTCAAAGAATTAATGGTTTTACTGAAATAAAGAATTCACACACGTATTATGTCTGCTCTTGTTCGGTGGTCGAGAGCGTAGTGAGGCCGAGACGCGCATTCAGGACAAAAAACACCGAACAAATTGCACTTTTTTAATAAACAAGCGTGCGCATGGTAACGCGGAATTCCGATACATAAATACGCTTAGTAACAGGAAATCTCAAAGTGCCAAATATCTCAAATTGCCCGAGAATTTTCTTTTATCTAAATTCACCCGGCATCACTCGTCAGTCGTCCGTTCTCCGCAACATACATGTATGTTTGTGTGAATGTATATTTTCATTTACAATTGTAACGTACGCATTTATATGTGCGTGCGTGCGTGCGTGCGTGCGTGCGTGCGTGCGTGCGTGCGTGCGAGCGTGCGTGAGTGTCGTGCATGACATTTTATAATATGTCACGTACGTAACATACTCCCCCCGTTGAGAGGAAATATCGATCAATATTATATACTCCCATGTACATATACGCTATACATTTATATATTACATGTATATGCGTATGTAATGTATCATGTGATATGAATGGATATATATTTACATCTAATAATGTATGTGAATATTTTAGTGTTCAATATCTTATACTGTACCACTTGCTTAATCGGTTTCCAGAGACAGCAGACATAATGGTTCTACAGCTTTCTTTATTTCCCCTGAAGATGTTTTTATAGTTGCGACTCGTATAATTCCATCTTCTCCAGGGTGTACGTGTGTGACTCTGCCTAACGTCCATTGAGTGCATGGAATATTTCTGTTTTTGATAAGTATGACAAAACCGATGTTAAGGGCTTTAGACAGGGTAAAAGTTTGAAAAAATCGATTTTTCAGTTTTGGTATATTTTGAAAGATATATGTCTCGAGAATATGTATATCAAGTTTCAAAGCGAAATTCTGAAAGGTGACGAAGATACAGCAATTTTTTTGAAGCAGCGTTTGTGTCTGAACGGAGCGCACGGTGCGACGAGCGCGCAGATATAAAATCGTAAAATCGTACAGCAGCTTCCGTATAATGTACAGAAAAAAGAGTGTATAAATCATGTACAAAAGAGGATGGGAACCAGATTGCGAAATCGCAAAAAAAATGAGAAGGGCCTCGATGGTAAAGGCAAACTGACCGACAATTTAATAAAAGATCTCACGCTGTATTACGGTCTTGCAATAAGGCGCAACAGTGATTCCCTTCAAAACATGAAGAAAGATATCTGGGCCAATTTCTTCCACAAGTGCTCTACGGACGAAAAACCACAACATGATAATTGCCCGACAGGAAAAGACTCATGATGCAAGTGGCAAAAAGCTTATGCGCTTGGCAATATCAATAATTTTAAACACGAACCTGCGATGCCAGAAGCTGTGTCCCAGGCAATCAAACCGATATATGAAGACCTCACTCGGGACGATCTTTTAGAGCGCTGCTTAGGTGCATTCAATCAAAATAATAATGAAAGTATTAATCAAATTATTTGGAAAATTGCACCTAAGTCAGCTTTTAGTGGCACCTCTATCGTTCAAATTGCCGCCAATGTCGCTACAATAATGTTTAACGATGGTCATGTAGCGCTCCTAGATGTATTGGAGCTTCTGAACATCGAAATTGGCCAAATATTATACGATTATTGCCACCACACGGACGAAGAACGCATCCGTATCGCTGAGCGCCAAGCCTATGAAAATACGCGCGAAGGTCGCTTATGCGTTACAACTTCTGCTGGCGTGAACACAGCAAATTTGGATGTAGAAGAGCTGTTATATGGCGCAGGGATAAGAGAGCCGAATAAGAGTAAGTAATTTTAATTCTTAATTTAATATGTAATTTACGTATAGTAATCTGAAAGTAAAACTTTAAACGCGTTTTTCTCGAAACCACTTTTTTCAACCTGGTTGACAGTAAATAAAAAAATCTATTCAACGTATCAACTTGGAGTAAATTGCATTTTATTCAGAAAACCTATCTCTATCGTCTATCGTAGCCGTTTTTTGATTAATAAAAATTTCGTAATTTTATTAACATTTTTTGCAACAAAAAAAAGATCGAATTTTTAAAAAAATTTTCAAATGCCTGCCATTTTGTTTTTTTCTGCAATATCGCAATTTCCCTACGTACGACTATAGCTATACTTATTATCTTTCATAATCTTTTTCATTTTTTTGTTTCAGACAACGCATATGGTCGATTTGCTGTCAACGCGGTAAAAAGAGCTACTTAAGATTGCCTCTTGTATAGCAGCCTTAACTATAGTAAACGAGGCCAAAAAAATTTTTTTATATACTCAAACATTGATACAATAAAGTACTTATAAAAAAAATTACTTGACTTTATTATATATTTAAAAAAAAATTCCCAAAAATCGGTTTTTTTTTAGACCGTCACCCTGTCTAAAGCCCTTAAACTTTGATTTTTCTTTTTTCCATTTATTTCGAGTTTAAAGTTCATTTAAGTATTCCAAACTCCATCTTGCCCAGAAGTCTTGTCGGACTTTTGATATATGTTTCCAGATGGATAAACAATTTTCTGGAACACTTAATAAATCGCTTTCCGGCAAAGAAGTAATAGGTTGGCCAATTAGGTAATGAGCGGGGGATAATACGAGTAAGTCGTTTGGATCTGCCGATATCGACGTGATTGGTCTAGAATTTAATATGCCCTCGACTTTGGTTGTGAACGTTTCTAATTCTTCATACGTAAAAAGAGAGTCACCTATCACGCGTTTGAAGTGGTGTTTAAATGACTGTACGGTTGATTCCCACATTCCACGAAAATGGGGAGCGAGTGGCGGTATAAAATGCCACTTAATACGGTGTTGATTTGCAAATTGGTTTACAAGTGTTTTATGTTCTTCCGAGTTTATTAACGCATATATTTCCTTTAATTTGTTATTTGTACCTACAAAGTTAGTACCGTTGTCTGAGTAAATATGTTCGGGAATACCGCATCTGGCGTTAAATCGGCGTAAAGCCGCAAGAAAACCGTCCGATGTTAAATTACTTACGATTTTGAGATGTACGGCTTTTATAGCCATACAAATAAATACGCATACGTATACTTTGATTTTATTTTGATTGCGAAATTTTCGTTCCTTGATAAAAAATGGACCACAGAAATCCACACCGGTATGAGCAAAGGGTGTTGTCGCACGCACCCGAGCAGTCAGGAGATTGCCTAATTTATATTTAATTGCATCGGCATTGAATCGGGAGCACCGTGTGCATGTGCGAACAATCCTTCTCACTTGATTCCGGCCAGATATCCAAAAACATTGTCTCAATGTATACAAGGTTGTTTGAATACCTGTATGATGATGTTTCTCATAAATTTTGCGAATTATGTTATCTGTTATACGATGGCGATTCGGGAAAAAAATTGGGTGTTTCTGCGCAAATGAGAGATTAGATCGTTGGATTCGTCCACCGACACGAATAAGTCCGATTTCATCAAGGAACGGGCTTACATTTGCGAATCTTTTTTTTTTGGTACGATGAGGGAAACGGTGGCACGCCAGGTTGGCTAGACTTGGTAGTGTTGGACTCGAGTCAGGACGGTGCTAACCGGGCCACATAATTTCAGCGACCAGACTCGCCCTAACCCGCCTACCAATTAAAAACCTCACCGAGTCACCTCGCCCCAAATAAGGAAGGCCCCGGCCGACAATACGCGATTCCATCGGTAGCCTTCCACCGGGGTCGGAGCGTGAGCCCCCCGACGCGCCAGTTCATCGGGTTGGGAGAGGACGTGCCAGGGCGGCAACCGAGATACGTCAGCTGCCGCCTTGTCCACCCCGGGGTAGCACCGTGAAAAATACCGCACGCCCTCCCGCGCTCCTTTAGGGCAGGAGGCGAGCGCCGAACTTACCCGTTCCGCGCCAACCCCCTACCCAAGGTCCAGTGGTCTCGAGGAACCGACCGGGCCTACCTCCTATCCTCGTGTGGCTGGCTCACCGGATGAGCGGAGACCCCTATTCATCGGGCGGCCCAACAGCCAGGGTCCTCGTCTCCTGGGCATCCCCGAGCGCAGGGGCAGCCGGAAACAAGGTCCAGGATCGCGGAATGCCCCCCCCCCCCCGGGGAGTCACTCCGCGGCCCTATCTCCTCCGAGGATAGGCGACCCCGTGGGAGAAGGCGTCTCCGCCCGGGGTCTCAACGCCTTCTTGAGAGGGGTGCTCGAGTCGCGTCCCACTCGCTTCTCCCGTTGCGGGAGAGGGAGGGGCTCGAGCACCACCTTCGCCTGGGGGAGGTGCGAGGTACTCGGACTGTCGAGTGCCTCGCACCTCTTTTTGGTCGGCGGACTCGTCCGGAGTCCAGAGGCTCCGGACGACTCCGACGATATCTCTATCGCCCCCGTGACGAATGCTTCACCGACAGAGGCCTCCGCCACGGGAGGGGTCTCCTCCATGTCTATATCGGCCACCGGCCCCTCCGACACACCACCATCCACGGCCTGAGCGCCGGGTGGGGTGGGAGGCAGAGGAGTCAGCGGCCGATCTTCTTCGGAGTCTCCGCCCTCCTCCCGCCGTGGAGGACGGGGAGCCTTCTTCCCCGGTCGCACCGCCGGGGGAACTCGCGCGCACTTCTCACCGCCGGGGCGGTGGTTGTGCGCCTTACCTTTGAAGGCACACTCCGGGCAGAACGGCCTATTCGCACATTCTGCCTGGGTGTGCCCCTCCCCCCCGCAATTGAAGCAGCACCGGGCCCCGTCGACATCGCCAGGGCACCAATGCTGCGTATGTCCCTGGGCTAGGCACCGGAAACATCGCTGTGGAGGCGCCTTGAGCACCTCCACGCGAGCCGCCACTCAACCCAGGGCCAGACTACCCGCTCGGGCGATCTTCGCAGCGGCGGCGACCGGGCACTGCACTATTACAGAGCCCAGTCCCCGCCGACTGCGCGTCACCCGACCCACCTTGAGGTCCGCCACGAAGCATGACCCGGAGTTGGCGACCGCTGTGGCCACCTCCTCCGGAGTCACTGAATCGTCGAACCCGGAGATGCGAATCCCCACCCTCCGAAGAGGGCAAGAGATCCGCATATCCGGGCCCCCCGCAACGCGACGCATCTCGGAGGCCAGTCGCTCCGCCGCTGGCCTGCTGTCTTCGCCGGGGATCTCCAAAAGGAGACCCCCGGCCTGGGCTCGGCGAACCCGCAGCCCATTGCCCCCCTGCGGCAGGATGTCCCTGAGAACAATGGCCTCACGGGCCCGCCGCATAACACCTGCGTAGGAGGCGTCGTCCCCGGTCACCGTAATCATCACCGCCGATGACTTGGGGACGCACCTCCCAATCCTCCTGGTCGCGAGAATCTCGCTTCGTGGCGGACCTCCCTGCTTTTTCTTCTTCTTTTTCTCCTTGTTTTCCGGCTCGGCCGCCAGGGGGGCGGCAGACGCCGCTGCGTTCAAATTCTGGGGGGGGGAACATCCCCCAACCGCCATCCCCCGTGGGACGGATGGGGGGCGCTCTTCGGCCACCCTTGTCCACCTTCCTCCTCTTCCTGGTGCCGACGACCTCGACCCAGCTCCGATCGCTCGCAGGCGTATCGGGGCCGGGCGCCGCCGCCGGCACGGCAGGGGGCGCAGGAGGCTCCTCCCGCGGAGCTCCCGCACTCCCTTTTCCACCCTTTCCTTTCTTCTTCTTGCCCCTGGCGTCGGTGGGGACGGCGGCCGGAACAGCCTCCGTCTCCACCCGCGCCAGGCGCCTCTCCAGGCCCTCCACCGTCGCCGTCAGTCGCTCCAACGTCCCTAGCACTCGCTCCTCGAAAGGAGAAGAGCCGGGGGCAGAAGCGACCGACGGAGGCGGCGGAGTGGAAGGAGACTTTCTCCTCACCGGCTGTGAAGCAGCCGTGGATGAGGAGGGACCGCTTTGCAGCATGAGGGCCCTCTTCGCGACCCCCAGCTGCCCCCTCAACTCAGCGATCTCGGCCCGGAGGGAGCGCACCTCCTCCTCCCGGGCCGCAGTCGTCACCTCCTCCTGTCCATCCTCTCGCCCGAGACGGCCCATGGCGCGGTACGCCAGCGTCATGAGCGCCTCCCGGGCGAGATGGGTGTTCAATTTAATGTATCCAGACAGGTTGCCCGGCAATAGGCAACCTGTGGACGCCTTATTCCGCGCGCCCTCCCGGAGCCACCCATCAGCCAATCCGGCCAGATCGGTTGTCGTACTCCGGATCACTCCTAACTGCCGGTCCACGTACCGGCGTTGGTCCGGCGTGAACAGGGTCGGGGGGATCCTGAGCTGAGGCCTCGCATCGCTCACCCTCGTCCCCTCTCCCTCCGACTCCGAGCTCCGGATGACGTTAGCTCGGAGTCGGCGCGCACTAAATTGCTCCAATGGAACTCCATGGAGCCGGTCCTCTGTGTCCGCCCCGTCGGACAGTGGGGAGGGGGACCTGAAGGGTCCACTCCCGTCCAAACGGGGTCGGCCACGGGCGCGCCTACTCCTGAAATGAGTTCGGAGGTCGGATCCGTCTCCCGGAACATTCGGAATCCGAACCCGGCCCTCCGACTCATCTAAATCGATGACCGGCTCCAGTGGGTTCCCGGTCATCTCCTCCTCCTCGCGCCGATCAACCTCTATGGGCTCGGCCCGAGGCTGAGAGAGCCCCCGCCGCTTCCTACGAGGCGGGTCAGCGAGGTCCTCCCCGCTCGAGCCTCCCCCACGGACGCGGATCGGCGTTCTGCCTCCGCCGCTCTGCAGTGGCGTCGGGTACGCCACCTTTTCGAAAAATCGGGTCTTCGACGACACCTGGTCGTGTTGTCGTCCTGCCGGTCGAAGCCCGCCTTGCGGCAGTCGTCGGCCAGTAGGATCGTGTCCCCCTCGACGGTCATGGCAGAGGCCTCGTCTACCGGGGATGGCTCAACTCCACCCCTCCCATCAAGGGAGGCACCCCCCTCCCGTCACTCGAGGAGGAGGAAACCTCCTGACTCTACGCCGACAAGGCTCCACGAGTTGGAGTCCGTGGAGCTACAATAGGGCGTCAAGGCCCTAAGTAGTCGGCGACGCCATAAGTTGCGCTGGTAGGCTTCGGACCTCGAGTCTATCCAATGAATTGGAACAGACTTTCGACCTATCCGCCTAGCGCGGGGACGAACACGAACATCGATTACCACACTAGCCCGACAGCTGGCGGAGCATGTGGTCTCTCCGCCCGGCCGCCCGTTGAGCGATAACGACAAGGGGGCACCCGGGACACTAGTCCCCCCCTTGCCGGCTCTGGGGTATCCGACCCCCCCCTGCGCGGTAACGTATCCCTATCATTAGCCATAAGTAAATTCATAAATGGGTTATTGTTTTACGAGGGGAACCCCACCCTCGCCCCGAGGGATACTACAGGCCGGTGTCTGGGGACCACCGGCCCAAGGCGACTCTATTGGACAACACACACGCCGACCAGGGAAGAACATAGAACAAAACCTAAGTGCACGCGGTTAAGCGCACACCCGGGATAACCCACGATCGACGCACGCCGGACAATGGACTGCGGCGGGCAGACGGGACCCCCGATCCCGACAGGCACCCAGAGCGATCCCCCGACTCGAGGCCTCGGCAAGAGCTAGCACCCCCCACAACGATGCCCCCGCGCTAACGAGGAACATCCCCGAGAGGAAGCACCAGTCGCGCCGGTATACGGGCTGATCCTAGGCCCGAGGGCCCGGCGCCGATGCACCCGGGATAGCCGGAGACATCGACAACCAGCGGGTCACACGCGGGATTTAACCATCGACCAGAAGATCGCTCCAGGATTCTGCAAGGACAAGGCGACCCGACCCCCCGCCGTGACGAACACTGTACATTGAACAAATCACACACCACCATGGCGTCTGAGGCGCGACGCGGCATCTCAGACGCCGCCTCCTTGATTTTTTATAGAGGTTGACTCCTCGCGACCCAGGCGGTGAAGCCAAGGTCTCCGGTCCATCCCGCACGTAATTTCAGCACGTGATGGATTACGGTGTGTCAGCTCGGGCGCCAGGGTCGCTGAGATCCCGGAATCTACGGTCTATGAGAGACCGCAGACCCCTAGCGAGCTCGGAAAACCGCAGGAACGCCAATTCCTGTATCTGGAGTCGTTCCGCAGCCTCGGGAGGCACCGAAACGACTCCAGCCCCCTACGGAAAAATTTGCGAATCTACCTTTACGAGGTGTGTTCAAAAAGTATCGCGAATTTTGTGTTTTTTCAAAAATTATTTATTTATTCATGAATATCTATTTTGTCCCCTTCAAAGTAATCCCCATGAGATATTATACACTTGTGCCAACGGTTTTTCCAATCTTCGAAGCACTTCAAAAAATCATTTTTTTTTATCTTGTTCAGCTCCTCCTTCGATGCCGTCTTTATCTCGTCAAGCGTAGCGTAACGTCGTCCTTTCATGGGCCTCTTCAGTTTAGGGAACAAGAAAAAGTCACAGGGGGCCAGATCTGGGGAATACGGTGGCTGCGGCATCATTAGTGTGTTGTT
This sequence comes from Solenopsis invicta, assembly GCF_016802725.1. NCBI lineage: Eukaryota > Metazoa > Arthropoda > Insecta > Hymenoptera > Formicidae > Solenopsis > Solenopsis invicta. The sequence continues at coordinate 9,850,495 of NC_052666.1, forward strand.
TTTGGCCAAAAAGTAAAGCAATTTACTTAAAAGTAAAGGCAATTTTGGTACGAATTTCGCGGCGACCCGTCTCATGCCCAAATCATTGATAAAAATCGAATGGCACGAGCCAATCGATATGTTTAGGTCCTCAGCAACTTCTCTAACGGTGATTCGACGATTGGCCAATACCATTTTCTCCACTTCATTAATTTTTTCGTCTGTTGTTGAAGTGCTCGGGCGTCCGGCACGCTCTTCGTCGTTCACATCTTCTCGGCCTTCTGAGAACATTTTGTACCACCGATAAACGTTGCTTCGGTCCAAGGTAGCTTCTCCGTATGCCACAGTCAACATTCGGAATGCATCCGCGCACTTAATTTCGTTTTTCACACAAAATTTGATACAGGTTCTTTGATCCATTTTTTTGAATAGGTAAAAATCGAAGACGATCCAAAACACGTGCAAGCAAAGCAGCTGTCAACAATTAAGTGAACATTCAAAATGGCCGAGCTTGTTGGCATAAGTGAGAGACATGAGTACCAACATAACGCCACAAAAAGATCGAAATTCGAATATACGTAACCCGCGAAAATTCAAAATTCGCGATACTTTTTGAACACACCTCGTATATGCGATGTTCTTTTTTAATTCTCGAGTTACGTCCGAGAATTGGCTGTTTTGGAGTAATTTTAACACTGATGATTCTGCATTATTAATTTCATCGGCACATAAATTACCCGTATTTTTGTTGTTTGAGCGAAATCTAAGACACCAAGCGATTATTCTGAGCAATTTAGAATATGATGAGTATTTATCAAAAATGCCGTAATCCTTATGTACGATTGTTAAACAGGTGTTTTTTTTTTAATTTGGGTATTTCTCTTAAACGTTTAAACTCGTTAGGCCATTGCGACGCGTCTTTAATAAGTCAAGAAGGGCCTGTGGACCATGCGTTGTTTTGCAAGAAATCGTAAGGCAACTGGCCTCTTGATAGCGCGTCCGCGGGATTGTCTGTGGTTCTGACGTGCCGCCATTCATGTGAACCAGTGATTTCTTGAATGACTCCGACGCGATTCGCTATGTACGTTTTTAACAAATGTGGTGATGTGTTTAACCAATGTAATACTATAGTCGAGTCACTCCAAAAAACGACTTTGGTGACGTTAAAACCGAACACGTCCTTTATTTCTTGGTATAATTGTGCTAATATTAATGCACCGCATAATTCAAGTCGTTGGATGGTAGTTATGTTCAATGGCGCTACTCGCGATTTGGCATAACAATCTAACGGTTACATCACCATATTCTCCCGTTGAGCGCACGTATATACATGCACCGTAACCTATATTGCTCGCGTCGCAAAATCCATGCACTTGTACGTTTTGCTAATTTTCGATTAATAAATTTCGAGGGAAAGAATCTCGGCCCATTGCTTCCCATTGTTTTACGAATTTTAACCATTCAGTATATATGTTTTGCGGTACGGACTCGTCCCATTGTAGACCACATCGCCACATGTCTTGCATTATTTTTTTAATATATAAAATAACCGGGCCCAGCAATCCTAAGGAGTCAAATATTTTGGCAATCTCTGATAATATAGTTCTCTTCGTAATTTTTGTTGTATTTCCAATTGATTTCATTGCGTAATATATTTTATCATTGCGTGCATTTCACGTTACGCCTAATGTTTTTAAAGCGCGACCTGTATTTAATGCAAAATTCTCGTGTAGCGCGCCAATCGGTAAATCATTGACCACGCGTTTATCGTTAGATGCCCATTGTCTAATACTAAAGCCGCCGAGAGCTAATAATGTTATTATTTCATTTCGCAACGTCCGAGCCTCATTTATCGTCTCAGCGCCGGTTAATAAATCATCTACGTATAGATGTGACTCAATTACTTTGGCTGCCCGAGGGTATGAAGATCGTTCATTGTCTGCTAATTTTTTGATGGTTCGGATTGCGAGAAACGGCGATGAAGAAATCCCGAAAGTGAGCGTATTTAATTGTAATGTTTTTATTTCACCGTTTTCGCGCCATAATATGCGTTGATAACGTCGATCCTCATCGTGTACGAGAATCTGTCTATACATCTTTTCGATGTCTGCTGTTAAAACGTATTTGTAAGATCGGAAACGAATTAAATGCGAAAATAGTTTATTTTGTATAGTTGGACCTACTATTAATGTATCGTTAAGAGATAAGCCGTTACTTGTTTTTGCCGACGCATCAAACACGACTCGTACTTTTGTAGTACTACTCAATTCTTTAATTACAGCGTGATGAGGCATATAGTATCCATCATCATCGGGATTTTTTATTTCGGACATATGATTTAAATTGTTATATTCAGCTATTACTCTAGTGTATTCAGTTTTTAATGTATTGTTTGCGTTGAGTTTACGTTCGAGTGTCGATAAACGTTTGAGTGCCATAGTACGCAAGTCGCCGAGACGGGTATTATTTTTTTGAAACGGTAATCGAACCACGTATTGACCGCTTTTGTTTCACGAGACTGTTCTTAAATAATGTGCTTCACAGTCGATTTCATATATGTGCGTGACTTTGCGCGTGTGCAGCAGCAGAGTGCCGCATGTATGTACATACTGGGCTATTCCGCGTGAAGCGGATCAGTCATCTCTTAGAAATTTTTAAAATTTTGCACATTTATAGTATTTAAGAAGATATAATTTTGTGCCAAAAGAATTTTTTTAATTACAAAATTAATTGAGATATAAACAATTAAAAATTTGACTACTATTTTGTTTAAAAATTAATAATTTTGTTGCTGATAACGTTAGCTTAATTTTTTTTAAACCGTATTGGTCACACTTCCATATAGTAACATAATAGTCACATGGGGTTTACTGGAGCCCCCTGCACAAAATCAGTCGCCATTTGCCAGCTTTTTTATATTTCGTCACAAAAATTTTAATGGCTCTACCTTGAGGTCTATTCTTTATCATCTAATAATTTTTTTTAAGTACAATTTAACATAGTGCAAAAATATCAAATTTGAATTGATCAGAAAAAACTGCAAAATTTGACTTTTTTACAAAAAAAATTCTAAAAATTTTTAATTTTTGAGACAATTTAATCAAAATTTAGGGATGTATTCTCAAGATAGTATACTTTCAGATATATTTAAGATAATAATAATAATAATTTATTAACTTCAAGTTTACATTTCAGCCGAGAAGTGGACTTGGTTTACATAAAAATCTAATCTCTCTCTCATCCTTCCATTTCCTCGCCGCTTGTTCAGTTCTTATCTTAAGCTAATCCTACTCTTGTACCTATCTTTGCAACAGCCTCTCAAATATTTACTCTATAACTTAGATTCTACGCCCTCCCTACACCGTTTATCTATTGCCTTCTTGTATTACTTATACCTATATTTTCACCTATTCAATTATTAATTCTATGACTTAGAGATCACAGCTTCTTTACATTTTCCATACTTTATGCAATTATTATACCATCACCATATATTACAGTTCTTACGTATTTCTTCAGTCTAAATCCTGTTGTCCTATTCGACTATTTCGGTACTATTATTTTTGTTTTTTACCCTCTCATCGCTTGCCTCCTTTCTTCTTTTCAATTCTCTTTCCCTCTCTTTCCATAGCTTCTTCAATATTTCTCCCTTCCGCCTGTCCATGTCTTCCTCGCATAACTGTTCTACAACTCTGTCCTTATCATCTCCTAAATCCGCAAACCACATGCTTGTTTTCACGCAATCCTTGACGTAGTGCTCTAGACAGTCCCAGTCTTCCTCGCAAAATATACATAGTCTCTATCTTTCTTCTAGCCAACATTTATTCGCTTGTTCCAGATTACCACATCTTACTTTTATCTTGGCTTTTATTTCCTCTCCTCTGCTTAGATCCTCTACATTCCTACTTTCTAAGTAATTCGGCAACTTCGCGTCTAACCCTATTTTCTTATATCTCTTATTGTATCTTGCTGCATTAATTTTTTCGTTCTCCCATTGCCTCTGAATATCTCTTTCCATGTCAATTATGTCTTTTTCCAAATCATCTCCTACTTCTTCTTTTACCTCTTTCGCTTCTGTTCCCCAGCCATTCCTGTTATAGAATTAGGAGTATAAATAAGTTTCCGCCGTTTTTTATCAAAAATTGGGCATTTATTGTGAAAGAACGGTACCTAATGTTTTATTCGAAGTATTGTCCATCGCTAGCCACTACTTTTTCCCATCTTTCTGGCAGCATACGGATACCGCGTCGGAAGAATGCTTCATCTTTTGAAGCTATCCACAAATCGACCCAATTTTTTGTATCTTTATATGATGCGAAGTGTTGCTCAGACAGGCCATGCGCCATCGATCGAAACAGGTAGTAATCAGAAGGAGCAATGTCTGGTGAATACGGCAGGTGGGGTAAAACTTCCCAATTGAGTGTTTCCACCAGTGACTATACGATGCAAAAAACTCTTTCGTTTATGCCTGGCAAGCAGCATTTCACATGTGAAAAATCGGTGTTCAACGTTTCTCGGCTTCAGTTCATATGGAACCCAGTTTCCTTGTTTTTGAATCATTCCCAATGATTTTAAGCGATGTGAAATTGCTGGTTGAGTCACTCCTAATGTAAGTGCAAGTGCTTCTTGCGTTTGGCATGAATCTTCATCTAATAATGTTTCCAATTCCGCGTGTTCGTACACTTTCGGCCTTCCGCTACGTTCTTTGTCTTCGACGTCAAATTCACCGTTCTTAAACTTGTGAAACCACTCACGGCAACTTCTCTCACTTAAGGCAGCCTCACCATATGCTTTTACAAGTAATCGATGCGCCTCGGCTGCAGATTTCTTCAAATTAAAGAAGTAAATCAAAAGCTCCCACAAATGACGCTTACTCGGCTCAAAACTCGACATTTTTGCACGAAAAAAGATATATGATGCTGATACAAAATCGCTAATATTTTAAGGTTATGTTGTTGCCAGTTGCCCAACCTTACGACATAACGTTTTACAACAAACAATTTCAACCATAACATACTAGTGGAGCCATTTTTTGTGAAACGGCGGAAACTTATTTATACTCCTAATATCTTTCCCTTTCTATCCCATATATATCGTTCCAGTTGTTCTGTTCTTTTTTCTTCCAACACTCCTTAACTATTTCTCCAGCTCTCCCTGCTTTGATCCTATTCTCATATCTCCTCACTCTGATCCCCCATCCAACTCTTAATTTGTCCATTAGCAGCTTTCTTGAGATGATGTATCTTGTACTCTTGGTGTACAAAAATCCAGCCTAAACATCCATCTGACGTAATCCATCATTATTTTCTCTAGTTTCTCGATCTCTGTCCATCCCCAGATTTCCACCCCATACGCCATCACACTTTGCACCAGGTATGTGAACAACATCCATCTTCTTTTTATGTCGTTTCTACAAATTCTCTCTCCTAATCCCCATACTTTTCTTACTGCTATTCTACCTTTACCACATAATTCTTTTACATGTTCCTTATAACTACCCCTGTTATTTAATACAAAACCTAAGTATTTAAACGCTTGTACTTCCTCGATTCCTTCTTTCCCCCACTTCCATCTTTCTGTTTTTTCTTTTTTTTCCTATTAAAGACCATTATCTTCGTTTTCTCTGGACATAATTTCAATTTCCTGTCTGCCAAGAAACGTGCTCATCATTTCTAGTAGTCCTTCTCTATTTTTTGCTATTAGCACTATGTCGTTCGCGTACGCCAATTCCCATACCCTTGTTTTACCTATTGCTATGCCTCCTATCCCCCTGTTCCTTAATACCTGTTCTAATTCTGCTGTATACAAATTGAACAAGAATGGACTCATCACACATCCTTGTCTAACGCCTTTTCCTGTTGCGAAACTTTCCGTGTTACTTTGTCTCGTTCTTACCACCGCCTGCGTCTCTTCATATATTTTTTCGATTCTTCCTATCAGCTGCTCCTTTATACCCATACTCCTCAGCACTTTCCATAGTTCCTCTCTATTTACTCTGTCGAAAGCCGCCTTCAGATCCGTGAAGAGCATGAATACCTTTTTGTTCCTTCCTCCTCTTCCTTTCTCCCTCTGCATCAAGTGACTGAGAACGAAGATGTTGTCCATGGTCGACTTTCCTCTTTTAAAACCCGCTTGACTCACCGGAACCAGGCCACGATCTTCCACCTCCGTCTCCAGTCTATTCCTGATAATTTCCGCATAGATCTTATACGCCGAACAAAGAATAGAGATACCTCTAATTGCTGGCCTTCTCCCTCTCTCCTTTTTTATATAACGGCATAATTATGCTCATTCTCCAATCGTTTGGCATCTCTCCTGTATACCAAATCCGTTTCATTATCTTCACCAGCCTTTTCCGTAGTTCTTTGCCCGCGTACTTCCATGCTTCTACCGGAATCCCATCAATACCTACTGCTTTCTTGACCTTCATTTTCCCAATTGCTTTAATTATTTCTGCCTCCACTATTTCTTCCTCTTCTTCTTCTCCTTGCTGCTGTTTCTCCTCCCTCCTTACTCTCCTCTCCATCGGGCCCACCTCCGAACTGTCAAGCAGTTCCATGAAGTGTTTTCTCCATTCTTCCTTTCCTATCTTGTTGTCCATCGTTGTTCTCCTCCCTCTTTTCCTATTTATGTATTTCCACACGTCTGCTTCATTTTTTATTCTTCTCAGTTCCTCTTCCTTCTTTCTCTTCTTCTCCTTTTGTTTCTTCTCTAGCAGTTCTTTCAGATTTCTCTTCTTCTTCATATATCTGTCTCTTCCTATTCTTCCTTTCCTCCATTTCTTGTAGATTCTTTTTACCTCTCTCTTTTTTCTGGTGCAGCTTCTTTCTCTTTATTCTTTTTTTCACCATCGCTTCCTTTACAATCTTCTTTATCTTTTCCCATTCTACTTCCAATGTGTCCGATTCCTTTTCTTCCAGCTCTTCCGTGTTACACAATTCCTCTGTGCTTTCTGCGTACATCACTTTCGCCTCGTCATCCCATAGAATCGTTTCTATTTCCATTTCCTCTTCTTCCTCTTGTTCTTTTTCTGGATCCATTTCTTCTTCTCCCCCGCTGAACTTCATCTCCAACGGCATGTAATCCGAGTCCACTCTGTCCCCTACTCTAAACTTATAAATTTTATCTCTTATATCTACGCTTACAATTACATAATCTATAACCGTACATTCTCTTACTCCTACGTATGTAAACTCACTCTCCCAATCTCCTTCCATTGTCCCATTCAAGATGAACCAGCTTTTTTCCGTTATCCACTCTACTATTTTTCTTCCTCCGTTGCCTAATACTTTATCTTTACTGTGTCTCTCACCTTCTCCTATGTCCTTACCTCCTAGTTCTCCTATCCTCACATTAAAATCTCCTCCTATTATTATATTTCCTTCCTCTTCTTCTCCTATAAGTTCCTCTAACTTCTCCTTCAAATCCTTTCCTCCTTGTGCTCCGTAAACTGAAATAATTCTCTGTTTCTCATTCTTCCAAGCTATCTCTGTCATCACCATTTCCTTCTTCTCTTTTATTATCGTTATCCTATTCCTTTCTCCTACTTCCTCTTTCCTCTTGCCTATTATAAATTCTCCTCTCACCCTTCCTTTGTTTTTCTCTTTCTTTGCAAAACTACAAATTCATTCATGCGATTCAGGCATCCTATCTTTCATGCGCTCCCATCCACTCTCCTCTACCCAGGTCTCACACATACTGACTATCTCAAACTCTCTCACGTATTTCAAAATTCTTTATTTTTGTTTCCTATTCCCGCCACGTTCCAAAATTGGCATTTTCTCCTGTTCCTCCTATTTATTACTACTCCCTCCTCGCGTCTCACTTCCTCTTCTCGGCTTAGCTGAAATTCCGATTCTCCTCTTTTCTGTCACCTGCTTCTCTTTCCTCTCTCCTTTCCTCCTCCCTCTCTATCTCTTCCCATGGTCTCCATATATCGCCTATTTTCACTCTGCCGAATCCTATTTTTACTTGAACTCCTCTCTCTTTCTGCTTTTTCCACCATCTTTTTATCCTCTCTTGCGTTTTTCTCTGTTCCCAACTCATGTTGTTCTCCAAAAATATCCTTTCTCCTTTTAGCTTTAACTTCGACTTATTAATCATTACCTCCTTTTTCTTTTCCTCGTTCTCCAGTTTTGCAATTATCACGGGTCCACTTACTCTACAGCTTATTATCTTGCAAGTTACTTTTATTTTTTCCTTTATTAAATCTTTTGCCCACTTTCTTCTATCTAACCTGTCTTTCTTCACTGTCTCGGGCATGTTTACACCTTTTATAATAATATTGAGTTTCCTATCCTCCCAGTCTCTTTCCGCTGCCCATTTCCTAAGGCTACCTATCTCTCTCTCGCTTAGTCCGCTATACCTAGAATCTAAACTCGCCTTACTGACCGTACTGCTCCTCAGGCTCCATACGCTTCCAACGCTTCTCCTGTTTTCCTGCTCTCCTCCCGCCTTCACGCTTGTCAAATTTTTCTCCCTTTTTTCCTTCCAATTCCTTTCCTTTTCATCTATTCTTTCCTCTAGCCTTCCTATCTTTTTCTCGCATTTTTTAACTACTTCCTTAAATTTTTTCATCTTTATACACTTTCCTATCGCCTTTCAGTACTTTCAATTCCTCCATCATTACCTTAATTAAATCCTATCGCTCTCTTTTTCTCCTCTCTTCCGAGAGCTTGAAAGTCATTCTCTTTCCTCCTTCTTTACCTTCTTTACCGACTGTTGTCAGTTTGAGCTGCTTCCCTACCTTACCGGCCTTCTCGTCCTTGCCTAATCCCGCCATTTCCTTGCCTACCATAACCTCCTCTTTCTATCCTCGCCTTAATCCGCCTTTTTCTCCGTCAATTCTCTCCACCTACCTTCTCCTCCAATTCCCCTATCTTCTTACCTCTCTACCTTGCTAATTCTTGCCTCCTTACACCTGTACCTATCCTAATATACGTTTTGTTGCTTCTTATCTCACACCGGCTCACACCACGCATCCGCATACCTTCACTCCGCCTAACCAAGTCTCTATATTTAAGATAATAAACAAATTCAATAAAAACAATTTTTCCAGATGTTTCCATTCTCTCCCCAATTGTTTTGAATATTCTTAAAAATTTTATTATTAAACAAACACTGAAGAAAAAAACTTTTTTGCAATATTCATATTTTTCTTGTAAATTAAAATATTTTCAGTAAAAATTAAAAACAAATTGAGTTACTGTTATCAGCAATAAAGTTATGAACTTTTAAACAAAATAGTAGTCAAACTTTTATTTGTTTAGATCTTTATTAATGTTGTAATTAAAAATTCCTTTCGCACAAAGTTACATCTCTCTGAGTACTATAAATGTGCAAAATTTAAAATATTTTTGAGAGTTGACTGATCCGTTTTATACGGAATAGTCCACATGCAAATAAACTGTTTATAGATACTTGTTGTAGAAACTTAATTAAAGCAGATTCTTTCCCTCATTGCAGTCTGCAAACAGAATGCTGCAATTTTTGCAACAGATACGTGCAAGTTTCTTGCAAGAATTTGCTTTATAGAATCTTTCGAAATTTTTCAAAGGACTTGAGCACAATGAAGAAACAGATTGTAACATTCTGCTGGTAAAATTTGTTAAGATACGCTGTAAGATTTATAGCAGTCTTGCAGCAAATTGTTACTAGAGTATATACAGATCCCCAAATCTGCACCCTCGGAGTACATAATACTTTGTGTTAAAAGAAACAACTTTTTCCTTTAGCACAATTGCGAAGGACAGATAGTTTTTTTGGGACAGCTGGTTAAAGTTAACGAATAAGCGTTTTTAGATATGCGACGCTCAGGAACAACGTGCGCGCTCCTCATTCACTTGTTCCTATTGTTTATCTAGTATTTGTGAATAATATTTTAAGATAGTAGTATGTCTATGCCGGTTCTAACTACGGGGCAACGAGGGGGGGGGGGTGAGGTGCGCGGGGGAAATGTGAGTGCGGGGTAATGACGTCACCCTCGGGACTCACCATTATCTGTTTACATAAATAGAGATAACCGTTATCTATTTATGTAGATAGTAATAACCGTATTAGTTTATGTAAGTAGATAGCCGCGGGGGGAGGGGTGGATAAGGGAACCTTTGGTGCGTCGTAGTTAGAACTCTCATAATATATATATTTATAATTTACGTCGCGGGCCTGATGTCACCCGCGGACCTAAAATTCGGGGCGCGTGGGCCTGATGCGGCGTTTGCGGAACTGTCCGCCGCCGCGCGCACAAAGAAATAAATTTGCTCACACCCCTCGTCCTCACCTGTAAAGGTGGCGGTGCTCGAAAAGGATTACCCGGGGAGGCTGCCCGGATCGTGGGAACGAACTCCTTGAAGAAGACGTTTATCCACGTGCCCCAGGTCATTTTTTTTTACTCACAATGTTTACTAATCGAGAGCACGGCTACGACTGAGGAACAAAGGGCTGTGCGAGAGCATCCTCTGTCGCACCGTGTATTTACAATTAATCGCATGTATATAGAATGACGAGTATCTTTTATACGTTCTCCGATATGTGGGGAGTAGATTTTCATGAAACGATGATTCAAGGGATCGACCGCCGCTGCATGACGCAAGCTTAGACAAAGAAATCGCGGATAGGTAGGCAAAATATCGATGCGAATATGACCTGTTGTCAAATACACGATCCCCCGATATGGGGGGGAGAGGATAGATTTGTTGGCAAAACGATTCAAGACAGGTATCGACTGCCGCTTCATGACGCAAGCTTAGACAAAGAAGTCGCGGATAGATAATGGTGGCGCGGGGACTTACTGAGAGGTAGGATCACCCGCGCGATACTGACTTAGAGGTGGGGTCACGGGAACTAACGAGAGATGGGGGGTCACCCGCTCGGTACAGCGGTATGTATCCGCTGTGGGGATGGAGGATGCTGGGAGAGGGAAAGCTAGAATCATATAATATTTTATAATGTGGAAATAATGAGAGAAAATAATTTTAGAGCGTATGTTTTAAATACATTTATTTTATTCAGTATGCAATGCATTGTGTACAATAATATCAATAGCATAAGCAATTAATTTGCACTCGATCTGCGAACTCTTATCGTAAGATTTGTGCAACATATGTATAGCTTCGCGTTTATTTACGACACAGTTTTGACGTAAAAAGTTTACGAAATATTTAAATTTCTGAGTCACGGTAGCAATGCTTTGATACAACGTAAAATATACATGTTCAATGTAATGCTCTAGCTCGTATAAGAATAGCACGGTTGCAGGCTTGAGATAAATACATGCATCGTGCAACGTTAATTTAAGAATACTTTGATCGTTCAGTTTAACAAGTTGCACGTTAAGGTCGTGTATCGTTAACGATGATGATGTCTCCGTTGACTGGACGAATCGCTCGATGTCAACACGTTTCTCGATCAGAGTTCTCCATGTTCTGTATGGTAGAATAATCCGGTTGCCGCGTGTATCGCCGATCTCCACGGAGCATGAAACTGATGTCAATATCGCTGATGTCAATATCAATCCATTTGTATGATGTTAAGGTTAACGGGAACCTTCTGCCTAGAATGCGCGGCGTATACCGCGAATCTGAAGACATGCTGAAAAAAAACGGAGATGAGTGAAGCGTACAATAAAAAGTAATTGAATAAAATATAATTTATATGTATAAAATGATACTTACGATTTATCGCACGCTTTGATCGGAACGTAATAAAGTGCCATTGCACTTATTTCAAGAATGTTGCGTTGTCTGAACTGTTCGCACGAGCAACTGATGCAAGACTGATTGCAAATTGTGAGGTTTTTTGCGATTAAAGGATCGTTTACAATAGAAGTCGTTAAGGTCGTAAGGCGGATCGTAGAGTCGTTTGGTGGTCGCTTTGAGAGGTTATATGTTTGGTCTTAAGACAGTCGTAGTTGCAGTCGTACGAGTCGGTCCAATTCCTATTCCTACGACTACGACTATTGTGACAAGCCAATCAGACAAAACGATGATCCGCAAGCGCAGCAAGTCACACGTCACGTGTTGACCATATGACATACGTACATACGTTATGCAATATTATTAAAGTATTTCTTTTATATTATTATAAAATGGAATTGCAAAATATAAATGGCAATAACGACGAAATACCTTGTGTAATATATGAACAAATTTATAACTTGGATGAAAAAGTTTAAGACGATCTTGAACTAATTGCCTTAGTTGAGGGTAATCCACGGTTACATGATAAAAAAAGAAATGATTATAAAAACATTAAAGACAGAGACATGGCATGGGAGAGAATTGGAAACGCTCTAACAAATCCAATAAACGGTGAGTAAAAAATTATTTTATTCTATTGTACCTAACCTATTATGGAATATTATTCTTTGAATTATTTTCTAGGTCCTGATGCGAAACATAGATGGGATCTCAGAAATCTGTATGGAAAGGCTAGACGACAACTTAAAAGTGTCGATAAAGAAAATTGTTTGTCTGGTTCAGGCCAAAGCGATATTGTGGTAGAAGATATGTTAACTCCTCAAAGCAAGGCTATCCATAGATTTTTAGGAAAATTATATGTTCCACAAAAGTAAGTAATATGTTTAATGTTTATCCTAATCTTAATTATCTTGCTTACTTTTAATAATAAAATTATTTTGCATAACAAGAACAACATCAAATTGGAAAAAACCAGTAACACTATCAGTATCATCAAGTTCAAAACCTCTTTCTGCAATATTTTCTGCAATATCAAAATCTTCTGCTATATCTCCTATAATATCAAAATCTTCTGCTATATCTCCTATAATATCAAACTCTTCTGTAATACCAGATATATGTAATGTATTGACAATCCCATCATCTGAATCTTCTGCTGCTTCTGACGCTGTAAGTAACTAAAGCTACACTAACGCCAAGTTCACTAATTCATTAACTATACAAATACAAAAAGTTTCTATAGTATACATGAAATGGAAAACACAAAGTATCTTACAAGTAGTTTCTGTAAATGTTTCAGGAAACACCAGTTTCATCTTTAGCTAAATTATCTGTATCATTGTACAGCAAAAATCTAAAGATTCAAAGTGCAAGTAAGTGTCATACATTTAACATATATTTTCTCACAGCATGATTCAAACATTACTTTCAATTAATAATCATCTCATTTCTTTAAAGGTGAGAGTGAAGCTGCTGATGAGGAATTGCCTAATGTTAAACGACGTCTTATTGTTCCTAAAGCAGATATTTGTAAGAAGAAAAAAGAATACGAAGACACTGAAAAAGCTATGCTTGAATCATCCAAAGCAATAACTTCTGTGTGTTCTGAACTACCAAAATTACTGCAAAGCAAAACTGCAACTCAAGTTAGAAACTCAAAAGATCAAACAGAAGAAGATGAAGCCATGGTTACTGTGCTTTTACAATCTGTAAAGCAGGTGCCTAAAAACAAAAGAAGTCACTGTATGATGAAGATATTTGATGTTCTACAGTCATTTGAAGAGGATAACGCATAGTTTTCTTGTTTTTTTATTAATAATTAGCTACATGGATATTTTAATTTTAGTTGTCATTTTCAGTTTATTTTTAGTTTATAATAATATTGTGAGAAATTATTTGTGTTAACTTCTTTTTTAAAATTGTTAAATGTAAACAATACAAGTATTATTTTATAAGCCATCTGTAGAGAGTAAGATATTGTAGACATTTTTTGTCGTTATCTATGCTAGATAATTTTCGGTTTTACTCAATATTAAAGTAAAAAATATAAAGAAATTATTTTATAAAGAAATTTGTTTTTAAAAAATTATTTTTTAAAATTATTTTATTTCTATTATTGTTATTTGATTTCTTTTTTTAATCTTAAACGTGACAAAATGTTCAATTTTTTGTTTTCTATTTTCATTAGAAGCTTAAATGCATACAAGCTTAAAGCTCTTGTTATATAAAGATTACTATTAGTGTTTTCTAAACGCGCTCAATATTACATTCTAAATTTTTAATCAACAATGTATTGGATAAATAAAATTCAGCAAAATATAATTTGATTAATAAATGTGTATTTTTACAAATGTATACATTACTTTATTATATATCTATGTATATAGTATAAAACTTTTTAAAACTTCATGCTTACAAAATGCTATTTAAAATTTATGTTTATTATTAAAAATAATTGTAATTTAATATAATATGAAAGAAACATAGACAAAAATACAATCTAATGGTCTAAACTCTTATTAATTATCTAGTGATTTAATGGAATATTGATGTTGTATCCTCTTAAAGCACAGTCACTTTGCCATTCAACTGATCCTGCATCACTCAGAAAATAATCCCGAAGCATGTTACGCTGAGTATTAGCTGTAAGAGTAATATGATTTGAGCCAACCTGATGTAGATTAGACATCATAACTTCCACATGATCATGGTGCCATTCCCCAAAAGAGGGGATGCTTCCCTCTTTTTTCCATAATTGCATCATCATCGTTATTACATGTCACGACACGTTTTCGCAGCAACGTTGTACAAGAACGAAACGTTAAACATAACGTACATGGCGTACGTGAAACGTGAAACACTAAATGAAACATGTATAAGAACGTTAAACGAAATATGAACAACCTATGTAAAACATGAACAACCTATATGAAACACGAAAAACGTTGGAGAAACGTCGATATAATGGTGGGGAAAGAAATAAAAAATCGTATATTGTATATTACATATGTTTATTCATGTAATCGTGTCCACCAATTGAAAAGTTTGAATACATTTTGCATTGCACAATGTTTATTTGTACGGTGTTGTCCACATTGAAAAGTATTAGCATCATCTAAATTATTCAAATTATCCACGTCTTTGTAATCCACATCCAGGCTCTCGATGTATGCGTATTCTCAGCGACTGTCCAGAAGTAATTCTCCCAGCCATTCTCGTTTCTCGTGCTCTTTGACGTACACAATCTCTTTGTTGTCATAATTTTCAACACCCAGTACTGCAATTGTAATCACTTGTCTTGCTTTCCGGTACGGAACCACTCCGTTGGTGCCCCATCTTAGCCCATGATGCATAGCAGTCAGCTAAGAGGCGCAGGATTTTTTGGATTTCATCAACCAATCTCATGGCTGGAAACTGTCAAAAATATAATGCGCGAGAACGTTTCCCCCTCTTAACGCCGTAAATTCTTTTACGACGAAACCACTTAATCGTTCAAGGCGGAAACCTTGCAGATCCACTAACGTCGGCACGGTTATATCGCGGTCGAAACAAAGACTGTGGTCCACGTCAATGTATCGTATAATATATATATATATACGAGGTGTGTTCAAAAAGTATCGCGAATTTTGTGTTTTTTCAAAAATTATTTATTTATTCATGAATATCTATTTTGTCCCCTTCAAAGTAATCCCCATGAGATATTATACACTTGTGCCAACGGTTTTTCCAATCTTCGAAGCACTTCAAAAAATCATTTTTTTTTATCTTGTTCAGCTCCTCCTTCGATGCCGTCTTTATCTCATCAAGCGTAGCGTAACGTCGTCCTTTCATGGGCCTCTTCAGTTTAGGGAACAAGAAAAAGTCACAGGGGGCCAGATCTGGGGAATACGGTGGCTGCGGCATCATTAGTGTGTTGTTTTTGGCCAAAAAGTCGCGCACAAGCAACGATGTGTGAGCAGGGGCGTTATCGTGGTGCAAAAGCCAATTTTTGTTCTTCCACAAATCCGGGCGTTTCTGGCGGATTGCTTCGCGCAAATTGCGCATAACTTGCAGGTAATATTCCTTATTGACCGTTCTACCCTGTGGCAAGAACTCATGATGCACCACGCCCCTGCAATCGAAGAAAACTGTCAGCAAAACTTTCACATTCGACCGAACTTGGCGCGCTTTTTTCGGTCTTGGTTCGTGCGGCAGCTTCCATTGAGATGATTGAGCTTTGGTTTCCACGTCATAACCATAAACCCACGATTCGTCACCAGTTATGACCCTCTGGAGCAAATTTGGGTCGTCGCGGACAGAGTCCAACATCTCATTAGCAATGTTCATGCGATGCTGTTTTTGGTCGCAATTGAGCAATTTTGGTACGAATTTCGCGGCGACCCGTCTCATGCCCAAATCATTGATAAAAATCGAATGGCACGAGCCAATCGATATGTTTAGGTCCTCAGCAACTTCTCTAACGGTGATTCGACGATTGGCCAATACCATTTTCTCCACTTCATTAATTTTTTCGTCTGTTGTTGAAGTGCTCGGGCGTCCGGCACGCTCTTCGTCGTTCACATCTTCTCGGCCTTCTGAGAACATTTTGTACCACCGATAAACGTTGCTTCGGTCCAAGGTAGCTTCTTCGTATGCCACAGTCAACATTCGGAATGCATCCGCGCACTTAATTTCGTTTTTCACACAAAATTTGATACAGGTTCTTTGATCCATTTTTTTGAATAGGTAAAAATCGAAAACGATCCAAAACACGTGCAAGCAAAGCAGCTGTCAACAATTAAGTGAACATTCAAAATGGCCGAGCTTGTCGGCATAAGTGAGAGACATGAGTACCAACATAACGCCACAAAAAGATCGAAATTCGAATATACGTAACCCGCGAAAATTCAAAATTCGCGATACTTTTTGAACACACCTCGTATACATTTATTACGGTAGAACCCGCTATTCAAGCATTCTTGAGAAAATGATAAAATACTTTTAGCACCTACAGTATAGTTACGGAAAAAGAATTGTCAAGTGATCTCTTTGGCAGGATGGTCGTGATTCTTGGCTATCATGCTGAAGGTTTCAGATTTGATTCCTCTGTAACGAACCGCTTTCCGATCCTCCCCTCCCTGGACCGCCTAACCGTCCGGCCGAACACCCGCCGAACGGCAATTAAAGGCGCACAGCGCCTAATAAGATAAAACGAGGACCGAGCAAGCAAGCGAGCGCTCCCGCGCGCTTTGCATCTCCGCGCGCACACGCTCTCGTTCCATCGCGTCTGCAGCCACACTCTACGCACGTGGCCCGAAACGAGAAACCCGAGATCGAGTGGCGGGGATGCTGCCGCCGGACCGCTCCGCCGCAATACGTCGCACATCTCCTCACTTCGATTTTCGGGTGTATAAGGCGGCGTCCACCAAACGCAAGCACCTTGTCCGCTTCTGGCCGGTCCGCCGAGCAGAATCTCCCTAAATTACACTGAGATCGAGCGCCTCGGTCTCTGCCAAGGCACTTGGCTCGTAACCGACTTCGATTCCGACTCCGACTCCGCTTCCCGACTCGCCACAATGGGCTCAAGTCAAACTTAGGCTCCGCTAAGACACTTAGCGCAGGGCGATCCCCTCAGCCTCCCGAGTTCGACGCTATCTCGCGTAAGGAAGTACGATGCTCCGTGCCTCCACCATGCGTACTTGGCGTGGGGTAGTGTCTTCCGGCGACTGCTGCAGCGGTAAACCGCCTCGCGACGGGCAAAACCGACGACGGTCACACGGATCCATGTACGCGCCGCGCTCCCTTTTACCGCACCCCGCGCCGCGTCACGCGTTATAGTCTCACAGCCACAACAAGGTCGCCGGGCTTCCAAGAAAATAACCCGACGCCGTTCTGCGAACCGCGTCTCGCCTCGCAGGTGCGCTATATATAGAGTTTTGTAAATAGAGTTCCGTATTTTCGTCCACGAAGTTCATTGTCACGTCCGTCCGCGCGCTCTCCGTTTTCTAGTTCAAATCACGCGATTAACTACCGTCCGACAGCGTTTTCGTAAGCGTCTGTAAGCACACCACCAACATTACTGTACCGCACCAACTATATGTACACGAGATGTATGTTGCTCTCATCGCGTTTTTGCTGTTGCGAATAAACGCTCTTTATTTCACACATCACCAAACGACGTCTAATTCCTTCAGGCGACCCTTCGCGCCCGTTCCCGTACCGCCAACCGCCCGTGCGCGAAGTGCGGTCGTTACACCTCATAACAATAATTTTTTTTTTCGTAAAATCTAATATTTAAAAAAAATCAAAAAATTCTCAAATGCTTTTCTACAATTAAATTAAATTTAAATTAGACACAAAACATATGTAAAAATTATAACAGTTTTTTAACGTTCTTAAAACACTCATTGTAAATTTTCATGGCAAATATATCTTTTGTGTTCTTGAGAAAATTTAATTCAATTGATAACAGAAGAACATTTTTAAACTTCCTAATATTTTTGTATAATAACGTACTTAGTAAAAATAATTAAAAATGTAGTAATGTAGTAAGTAACAATTTAATATAACAATCTTAAAAAATATTGCTCCCGCGCGCCGTTTGTCTAACCGCCTACCGGGACAGAGAAAGTGCGAACGGGTAACGTATAGAGCGACAAGGATAGCGTATCGAAGCTCGCGCGTAAACAGTTGACAAGTCGCGAGTCGCAAGGAAATGTGGCGTGACACGCAGTAACACGAAAGCAGAGCAATCGTGTTCAACGCTTTTTGTGATATAATAATACAGTATTATAGCGTTTTTCATTGGGAAAACTAGTGCGCACTGAGTGTGCACTCGCCGCTGGCAATGGGGCGTTTCGGTTTGCGCGATGACGGTGCCAACGGAAACGCCCAATTACTTGTAGCAAGTGCACATTCAGTGCGCACTAATTTTCCCAATGAAAAACGCTATTAGTGTACAATTAGTGTCACTATCATGGTGCGACTTTATAGTGACAAGTATAGGCCTCTATATCGGCGTAGGCTTTCTCTGAGGAAAGGCTGGAGAAAGAGGTACGTATACTTTATTCACATAAATTGTAATAGTATCAATAATAAATACGGTGATCATACGTCCTTTATTCTAAAGTTCAATTTCCTTTATTTCGCGTAACGGTCTTATAAATTTATTTATTTTCTCTAAACTTTTGTCTTTTATTTTAATTTGTTGTATTTTACTTGTTCTTTCTTACACGAATTTCGTTTGTAATTAGCATTTCAATATCCAATATACTGAGTTTTTCACACAAAAATTTAAACAATTGATAAATTTAATTGTTTAGTGTAAACATGTAAAAACGAAAAATAATTTCAAATTTGTTCTATTTTCTCGAAAAAAATATGGTCACTGTAGTTATATTGATACCCATGTATATTTTTTGAGTATATGTTTTGTTACGTTCTTATTTTTACATTTTTATGTCACTAATATTTTACAACTGTATAACTATATTCTTAAAATTACTATTGTCTGTAAAAACCTGGCAACATATAGATGAAAGTAATAAAATAATAATCTGAAACATCTACTTAGATGGAACTAAAAAAATAAAAATCAGAAGCGTCTACAGATAGAACTGAAAAAATAAAAATCAGAAGCGTCTGTAGATGAAACTGAAAAAATAAAAATCAGAAACGTCTGCCGATGGAACTGAAAAAGTAAAAATCAGAAACGAAGATGGAACTGAAAAATTGAAAATCTAAAGGATCCATAGGTGGATTGAAAAAAATGAAGCGTCTATATATGTATAGACAGGAATATATAGATAGAACAGAAATTGTAAAATAAAAAATTGAAGTGTCTGTATTTAAATGAAAGTAATAAAATAAAAAAAGCATTTACATAAACGGAAGTAAAGTAAAATAAAAATTTAAATTGTCAGTTTAAACGGTATTTGTACAGTTGTAAATAATTATTTATCATAAAAGATGTAATAATACATTTTTTTTTATTATTATAATATAAATGTTTTTTTCAGGCGAGAGTTACAAAGGCAACAGCAAGACAATACAAAGAATACTGACAACAAATCTTGTCGAAGGTTGGTAAAATGTGTGACCATCCCGGACGTCATTCGGAATGTAGTATTTCTGGACAATGCGTAAGTACAATTAAAAAAGATACTTGCGAAAGCGTAATTGACGATGTAGTCGACGATACGCTTTTTATTGGTAATACAGGCAAATTGAATATAGATCGTATCTTAGAGAATTTGCCTAAAGATTGCTTCATTATAGACCTATCTTTCTTTCTGACAGAATTCTATAGGACGTATATAGGTAGATCATAAGCAAGGAATTGATTGCCAATTGAACGATTACCCATAAAATTCCTTTACCGTAGATTAAAGATGCAATTGTTTTTTAAGTGCCAAAGGTGCAATTATGAAACAAGTATTTGGTCAGAACCACCAGAATCTGATCAATTAGATATAAACACAGTAGCCGTAGCTACAACAATTACAGCCGAAATTGATTATTCCACGCTAAAAGAGGTGTGCTCGGGAATGAATATACATTGCATGACCGAGGTGACCTATATAAATAAGCGCAAAAAATTAGTTGAAAATTTTGAAAAAACTGCCATGGAACAAATGATAAAGGCAGGCGAGCTAGAAAGACAACTCGCATTAGGAAGAAATGATGTAATTAATGGAATTGTGTGTATACCAGTTGTAACAGATGGCAGCTGGTTAAAGAAATCGTATGGGAGAAATTTCGATTGCCGGTATTGGCGCAATTATTGGTTTCCAAACAAAACAAGTTCTTTTTGTTGGAATCCGGAACAAATATTGTACGATATGCAATGTAGCTGAGCGAAGAAATTGTGAAGCAAGAGCTCATAAAAGCTACAAAAATTTTGATAATAATGCAAGCTCTACAATGATGGAAAGTGACGCTATTACAGAAGGCCTCAAAAGTAGCCTCGACATGCATCAATTGATGTACAATAAACTTATCGCCGATGGCGATTGTAGTGTTTTTAACTCTATTAAGAACAATAATCCATATCGCAAACTGCAGATAATGGTGAAAAAAGTAGAATGCACCAATTATATGCATCATAATCTGTGTAAAAAGCTGACAGCTGTAGCTGAAACGACTCAGCCAAAAACGCAGAGAAAACGTGGTTTTATTGAAGCACGAAATATTGTAAAAAAAAAAAAAAAAACATTAAGACAGTTATGAAAGAGATAAAAAATGCAGCGTCAATACGACGAGAAGAAAAACAACCAAAGCATTACAAGGCTAGAGAATTACGAAAAGATATACTGAATATTCCTAGCCACGTTTTTGGTGAACATAAACGGTGTAAAGAACACGGTCGTAATTGCGAAGATAACGGTGAAATAAAGAAAAATTACATACCATATCTGAAACTGTACGGTTTCTATGAAAAAATAGAGAGTGCTATTGCGTACATAGCCGCTCACTCTGAAAACTTGCTAGAAAATGTAACAAATAATGCTACAGAAGTTTTTTATTCGGTAGTAAGCAAATTTATATTCGGAAAGCGTGTAGATTTGTGCAAACAAGACTCTTACAATGCTAGAGTTGCAAGAACAGTTGTACAATATAATACACAGCAAGTCCATAAATTACGGAAATCCACAAAAGCATGAGTAAAACTGTTCCTCCTATTGTCGAAAATCTAGAGAAGCGACGGCAAATAAAAATTGCTAGAGCTGCAGAATATCGGCACATACACGGAAGATGAAAGAAATTCAAGAAAGATCGAGGAACATCTTCATTATGGTCCGCAATCGCAACAACCAGATATTCCAAATCATATACTCAAACAACTAAAGCAAAATCACATAGAGAAGTTGTTAGAAAATGGAAAAAAATTGGAAGCAAATTGAACGAGATACGAGAGAGCAAAATGAATCCGGGCTATGGTTGGCACTTAAAAAAGAAATGTTGACAGCGTCCAATTTTGTTTGGATACGTATGTCGTCTAAGACCGACAACGTCTTGTGCAACGACAGTCAAAAATATTTTGTATCCTCTACCTGTCAATACCGTAGCCATGTAGTATGGTCTCGATCAAGAAGAAATAGCGAGACAAGACTTAGCCGCAAAACTCAATAAAAATATAAAACGTTGCGGATTATTTATAAAGAAAACACATGCCTAGGTGCTTCCCTTGACGGACTTGTAGACGATGATGATCTGGTCGAGATTAAATGTCCTCTATCCGCTGAAAATTTAACAGCGGAAGAGGCCATACAAAAATTGCCCGCCTTAAAGGGTATTTTTGATAAAAGCAATCCAGATAAAATAAATAAAAATCATAGTTTCTTTTATCAAATTCAGGGTTAATTAAATATAACGCAACGACAATATTGTAAATTTGTTCTATAGACACCAAAAAGCATGAAAGTAGTCAATGTAGATACAGACGATGCCTTTTGGAAAAATAAAATGCTGTCTAAACTAATACGCTTCTATTATGAATTCTGGACAGTTATCATAATAGACATATGCCAATGAGGAATCTGACATATATTATAGAAGCAAAGAAAGAGGCAGCTAAAAAAATTAGTATTTCGAAAAACAGTCGACGAAAATAAAAAGACAGCAAAAATGTGAGCGAAGAAAATAAACGAATAAAATTAGACGATTCGCAAAAAGATACAATTATGTCTGTCGTGAGTGGTGTAGATATGGATCAAGACGTTGATTGTGTCATAGTAAGTTACACAAACAATCCAGATAAAAATGAAGAGAACAGGGCAAGATGGAAAGTCTTTCTTGAAGAAAATATTCCTGATACTTTTCAAGTGAAAGATAATGTCTTGCCTACAAGCAGCAGATTAAACGACAAATCATTAGATCGATTTTTACGCGTTGTAAGAGAAACTTCTTCTTTTGAAACGCAAAATATGCTGTATATAGCGTTTCCTCATATGATCGAAGCTAGTTGTAGCGACAAAAGCCTCCAAATAATTGGAGGAAATTATACCAATCACTGGCGATGTTTATTTTTTGATAGCAGTAAACTTCGCATATATGATAGTTTACCTGGTTGTGCATACGATAATTTAGCAGCCAAAGAAAAAAATTACATAAAATACCGATATCCAAAAATAAGTCAAAATAATATAATTTATGAACAAGTGGATGCTCAACCTGATGGGACAAGTGGTGGAATTTATGCTGCAGCTTTTGCCACAACTGTTGCCTTAGGAGGTAATCCTTGCAACGGAAGATATTCAAAAAATGTAAAATACATGAGACAAAACTTTATAAAAATTATAGAAGGCAATAAGCCGCTACCTTTTCCAAGCAGATAGAAGCAATGTAAAATACTGTGTAAAAAATGTAATACAATTTAAAATAATATTATTTAAAAAATATTAGAAAATATATGTTCAACATTAACCTTCAAATAAAATGCACGACAAAATAATAATTAAAATTGTCAATTGATATTAGAATAATAAAAAACATGCGTCTATTATAATTATAAAGGTAATAATAAAATCATAAGCGTTCGTTTTAGAGATACTTAAAAAATAGATGGCATAAAAGTATATTTTGAATCTGATACTGATTGTAATAAAAATCCGAAACGTTTGTTCTAACGCTATAAGTTATTACAAATAAAATTAAACGTAAATTATAATTAAAAAGACAAAAAAAATTGATTGCGTTCTCAGCGGAATGGGCAATAAAGAGGCCCATTTTATATCTTATTATGTACGAATTACAACATTTTATGTATATAGTTTTAGTACGCTTGTGAAAAAAAATGTACTGTAAATAACTTTGTATAAAATTACAAATATATAACAGTATAGAAGGTGTATTTGTATTACATTTGTGCATTATTGATTCTTGATGAAATTATTTCATATAAAGACAGGTAATAATACGAAAGAATATCGCAAGCAGCATCACATCCTATTATGCTTCCTATGTTTATTGTGCGTTTCGCGGTAACAATAAAATGGGATTATTTTCCACTACTTTTTCCGTTCACTTCTCGATCTCCTTCGCGCTTTTAAACTCACGGATGTGCTTCGTGTGTACGTTTAGCACCGTGCTAAAAGATATCATTCTTGTAGGTAAATGCAAGAACGATAGTAGAGCAAAATAAAAAGAACTCTTATACACACGTCAGATTAATGATTCGCAAATTTGTTAATTTTACGGTAAACAGTTGTAAAAAACCGCCTTCGCGCGACCTCCCCCCAACGGACCAGTCATCGTCCGCCAAACGTCGGCCGAACATCCGCCGAGCGGCGAACAAGGCGCTACGCGCCGATAAACAATTCCAAACGCGCCAATGCGTGCAGCGAGGCATCCGCACGTCGCGGTGATCGCGCCGCGCACGCGCACCGGCCCAAACCGGCACGCGCTAACGACGTGCTCGCTCGCCTCCGTCCGCCCACCACGCAACCGATCTCGAGCGGCGGGGACGCTGGCTCCGACGCGAACCGAACCGCCACCGAGCGTTCCCGACGTCTCGAGATGTGGGTATAAAAGCGCCGGAGCAGCGAGATGCTGGGCTTCTCCGCCGACCGGTCTCCGAAGAAGTCTCCCGAGGTAGTCCTGGGGTCAAGTGTCTTGGCCTCTGCCGAGCGTTCTCGGCGGCTACCGCTCTCACACCCGTCTCTCTTCGCCGAAGCTGGGCTCAAGCGTCTTGGGCTCAGGCAAGCGTACTTGCCCGACCGGCTTTTCTCGAAACCGATCCGATCCTACCGCGGCGGCTACAGAAAAACGGGGTAAAGCGTCTTTGCTTCCGTCGAGCGTACTCGACGTAGCCGTCGCATCCTGCCTACGAGCAATACCGCGGTATACCAGCAGCGGATTTAAAAGGACGCTCAGCCGAGCGCCGCCCCGCGCTCCGCTACCGCTCAGACGACCGCGAAAGCCGTGCACGCGACCTTGCAAGGCCGATAAACACGAGGCCGCTCGGCGCGCCGAAAAGAACGCCGACAACGTAAACAACGCACCTGTCGTGCGAATAACGGCAACCGCGCCGACGATGTTCCACGCGCCGAAGCCGGTACCCACCGGTATTCGCGATTGCCGCGACCGAGATAACCGTCACCCCCCGCGCGATACGGCCGACAACGTATCAGCGGTGACGCTCGCGTAACCTCTGTAAATAATAGCGACATTTGTATTTCGTCCGTGTACTTTACTAAATAAAACCTGTGTATATTTTACACATCAAAACCACGAGTCTAATTCTCTCTTAACCCGGATCGTGCCCTGGAATTCCCGACGAGCTACGTCCGTGCGCGATATCTAATCAAGAAACACGGGTTGTTACACAGTTTATGTTAAAATGAAAATTTAAAGCATCTGTGTGTGTGTGTGTGTGTGTGTGTGTGTGTGTGTGTGTGTGCGCGCGCGCGCGCGCGCGCGTATAAATAAACGGAACTAGTAAAATAAAAGCTTGAAATGTCTATTTAGACAGAACTGGTATACAAATAATTTGATGCATCTATATTTAGACGGGACTAGAGTATATATTTATAATTTTTTAAATAAAAATTAGAAGCGTCTGCAGATGAAACTGAAAAAATAAATTTAATTAAAATAGAAATTGTAATTTATTTTAATTTATTTGAACTCACTCTTTTGTTCCTGCTATTAAAATTAATTAAAATAAATTGATATCTGAGAGTATGAAATAGTTTCTGTTCATAAACTTAAACAGAAAATTTCTGTAAATAGTTATTTCATTTATTAAAATTTTTATTCTTTTTTTATTTTAATAAAATGATAAATTATGATTTCTTTTTTATAAATTGAATAGAGAAAAAGAATTTTATAATGGATTTTTTATTTACTTTAATCAAAACAGGAATATTTTATTCAATATTATATTCGTCCAAGGAGTACAAAGTTATGAAAAAGTTTACAACTCCGTGAAATGTTAATACGTTTTACATACTGGAAAATATGACTAAAAGATTAATATTGATTATATAACTATTATTATATAACTATTTGCATTATTTATAACATCTATACGGCTCTGTACAAATTAGTCGTTACATGATATATTTGTTTCAAAATTTTTTCACTGCTGTACATCATTAAATGTCAGTTTTGCGATATAAATGCTTTTGTTTACAATGTTTTGAAACATATTTATATGATTCCGTATACATTAATCTCTCTAAATTCTACGCTGCAATTTTAGATGTGCTGAGTGATGATGAATGATCTTTTACCGTTTCTCGCAAGTGCTTAATTTATAAGACCGGCTATCAGAACCACACAAAATGCTTCTGCGATAGATATACGTGCGATTAGTATATATGAAAACAATAATAGCAATAAAAATATGCATGAAAGGCGAAATGCCTATAAAATATTAGTTTTTAAGGCTCCTGAGTAGTCACCGCGGCCATATTGAAATCGTGACGTCAGAAGCGAGAAATTGCGTGAAACGACACGTAATTTTGTCCGACGTGCCATTTCTAAATAAAGCCAATTTCGATAAAACAAAGTAAACAGATGGCTTTAAAACATTTCTAAATATCGGTCAAGACTATCCTTTTTCCGCCTAACAGTCAGTAAATAGTCGAGAAAGGCCCGTAAAGTGAAGCCTATTTAGGCAGAAAAGCATGCAGTTTGACAGCTATTGAAAAGAAGGAGAAATATGCTTTTACGTACAAAATTCGAAGATATCTTTAGTCTTGACCGAAACTTACGAACTTCATGAGTACGAGATAAGTCACATTTTCACAATAAAGCACTTAATAACAAAATGGCACGTCGGACAAAATTTTGTCAACAACACATCGCTTTTCACGCCTATTAGTTCAGCCTTTTTCCGTGGCGAGGATGGCGAGGATGGCGAGGAGCTGCAATAGAATTTCTGCCGGTATGTCGTTTACATGTCGGTAAGATCAATATCTGACACACATGTTACCGTCGACATACAACTACTTCAATCAAATTAAATTGAAACACCAGTTTCAGAAAAAAAATTGTTACGATATTTCTAATTATAAAATACTTTGGAAAGTCATCAGGAAATATATATGTTTGAGACGTAGAAAATATGCGAAAAAAAATTCGGTAATTTGTGTATGTTTGTTGTGCGAAAGATAGATTTTTTTATATAAAACTAAAGATATTAATTTTGTGAAAAAAATCGAAATATCTACAAAATGAGATGTAGAATGTCAAGATCCGTTAATTAGAAAAATAAATATCAGAGAAAAAAACCTTTTTTTCATACGTTTTTTATTTATGGAAATTTGAACGCAAGGCTTTAAAATTATCATAAAATGCAGTCTTTGTTTTAACAAAAAAGCTAACTGAATTTTAGTCTGAAATGTTTTTTAGTTTTTGCACAAAGTTATTTTTTCACTAAAAAATTATCAACAAAAAATTAATTTTTTTATATCTTCGAATAATCTCACCTCAAGTTACAAGTGAATTTTTTTCTTCAAAAGTTGCGCTATTACGTACATTTTGTCATTTGTTTATTTATAAAGTAAAATAGATATTCACTTTTTAAACTGTTTTATAATAGTGTAATAGCAAAAATTTATTTAATTACGAAGTGTATATATGCATGGGATAGTGCAACTCTTAAAGAATAAAAATCACACCTGTAGCTTACTGTGCTACTGCTAAAACATTAAATAAATTAACTTTTCCGCAGTATCTTAATGAACAAAGTTTTCTGCAAAAATTAATAAATATTTTAGGCTAAAATTTTTTAGGAGATTTTTCGTTATAATGAAAACTACATTTTACGAAAATTTTAAAGCCTACATTTAACTATCAATGAATAGAGAACGTGGGAATTAAAAGAAAGTCGATCAAATTCGAACCGAATTTCATCGCGCTGCAATTTAGCGCTCTAATTGATAAGCCATGCTGGCTTGTCTCTGCATAATAATAGTAAATATTGTCAGGAATTTATAATTAATTTATGATAATTTACTTTATGAAGTTCATGGAATGAATAGTTTTACAAATATTTATTTTTAGAGCCTTTTCTTACATTGCTGCAAATTTCATCAAAATCGATGATAGACAAAATCGATATGTTATCAAATCCATCGAAAAAACATTAGTATAAGTCTCGGTAGAATGAGAGTTGAATAACTAAATGATTAAAGCAAAAAGGGATTGTCTCTCGTTCTACGCGTCAAAGAATCTGTGAAAAATGGAGATATTTTCTATTTCACTTGATACAATCACATAGCCGAATGTGCGTGTTTGCACGGATACATGCAATTCTCGTACGTCTATATGTGTACAATCGGCGCTGGTACTCGACTGCCGCACACACGCGAAGCCGCGCACATATGTACGTGTCTCGTGGTAGCGCAGAAATCGGGAAGCAGACAGAAAGTAATTCGGCACGCTATGATCGTGCATCCTCCTCGCTTTTGACACGCGATCGAGAGAGAAACATGACACGGCGTGATATTATGGAGAAATGCGGTGTTCTATGCTCTGCGCTATGCAAGTGGGATACTACGGGATTTCGTTGCAAGCTGATTTAATTTTTAATTGCATAGAATTACGATTCTCAGTAATACATTAAAATTATATCATCACAGCAACATAGCTTTAATTCACTATGGGACTATTACTTTATAATTAATTTATGATAATTAATTAATGTTGAGACATAATTTTAATTTATTAATAAAACTCGTAAATCTTTTTAAATAATTACTTTTTCAAACAATATATTAGAAATTAATTTTTATTTTTTATATTTTGACCTTTAATTGTAAAGAAATTAAATACTGGGCCATTATGTGGGGCTCTTCGTCCGCCTTCACCTCTTCCCCATCCGCCCGCACCTCCTCTCCATCCACCCGCACCTCCTCTCCATCCGTCCGCACCTCCTCTCCATCCGCCCGCACCTCCTCTCCATCCGCCCGCATCTCCTCTCCATCCGACCGCACCTCCTCTCCACTCTCTCTGTCTCATCCACTTTCCTCTCGCCCTTGCTCTTGATGAATAATATCTATACAAAGAACGCAAAAAAAAAAACAAATCATTAGTCTATAAGATAAATATAATGTAGGATCTTTATAATTATTATTTACAATTTCAACTTACCTCTGGTTTCTTTCTTTTAAATTTCTTCCTCCTCTTTTCTTTTTTATCATTTCTTCCTCCTTCTCTTCCTCCTCCTCCTCTTCTGTATCCTCAACCTCGCTAGTTATCATACTCTCTGCATTTTGCGATCTATAAAGTTATTCGTACCATATGTTATGATATATTTTGTTACAGTAGATTTAAAACATCTAACGCTATTTTTCATACTTTAAGATATTAAAGTATGTACAAACCTTTTCTTTTTCTTGTCTCTTTCTTCCTCTTTTTTTTCATCTTTTCATTTTCTTTCTCCTTTTCTTCAAACCTTTGATTATTTTTCTTTCCTCCATCTTTCGTTCCATCTTTCATCCTCTCTACATTCCTCTTCCTATTTTCCATGTTTCTCCTCTCTCCACTTCTTCTCTCTCTACTTCTTTCTCCACTTCTCCTTCTCTCTTTACTTCTCTCTCTACTTCTTTCTCTACTTCTTTCTCTACTTTTGCTCATCTTTTTTGGCATGTCCATCTGCTTTGTGCAATGTAACACAATATATATGTAATTATATTTATATAGAAAACATACAAATATGTATATGTTTATGTTTTTGAAGTAACGCCCGTACATCATAGAGCGTTTTCATAAAAAATTAAGTTAAACAATTTTAAACCATTTTTTGAATGCTGAATAAAGTAATTATTGAGTACATCTAATCAGTGCTTTTTTTAGACGACCGCATTAAAGGTGTTTTAAACTTTCCGTCTAAATACTGATTTGATTATTTGTACTTAATAATTATTATTTTATTGAGCATTATAGAACTTTTTAACTGTATTTTTATAAAAACCAATATTTTAAACAATAAAAAAAATAGAAAATATGGCTAGTAAGAATACAGCACGGGTATAGATAAGCAATCACAATTATTAATATTATTATAAATATTTATTTATTTTAAATGACACATGCGAACGTTTCGACCGAGGGGAAATTCACAGCCGGCATTGGTGTACAAAATTTCGGCAGTGGACTGCCGAAAAAAGTAAGCAGTGACCTATAATATTGACGGCATTGTCGTCAGTGGTTGGGGAGTGGTGAGCTCACTTCAGAGTCGGTTTTTCGATCATGGGGTTGAGCACAAAAATTTTTTCTTGCATATTCCGAAAGTACATAAATAAAAGAATATTTTAAGCCTATAATCAATTTCATAATTGCTTTCTTTCTGGTAGTTTACTCTTGTACCTGAACGGTGGGGTGCTCACTTCAGGGGCGGTTTTTCGATCACGTGGTTGAGCACAAAAATCTGGTCTTGCATATTTCGAAAGCACATAAATAGGAGAATATTTTAAGCCTATAATCAGTTTCAGAATTGCTTTCTTTCTGGTACTTTACTCTTGTACCGTTAATGTGTATTCGTACTTTCGGGACGATTTTCTGGTCGAAGAGATTGAGTACGAACATTTATTTATATATCGTTGGAAAGCACATAAAAAGCACTTAATTCTAGTGTATTTATTTTTTTATTTTATTAATTATTTATATGAGTTGGTGCAGGCTTAACGTTAAGCTGGCACCCCCACCTTCAATCTCATTTTCCTGCTAAACCGCTCGAGCACAAAAATTTCAAATAGGGTACATAATTAGCACATAAAAAGCACTTAATTTTGGCATAAGTGGCGTTTCGATTTTTTGTGGTGGGGGTGCTAACTTAACAGACATTGTTATTTTTAATATTCTATTGTTTGAAGTTAGGTATACCTATGCATAAGACATCACATAATAATGTGCAGTAAAATGTATAGAATTTTTAAAGAAGAATGTTTAAAATTTATTTTGATTACAAACAAATACAATATCAAGGTCATTATTTTGATTATTTTTATTATTATTTTTAGTGTTCCATTGTTTGAAGTTATATGCATAAGACAGCACATAATAATGTGCAATTACATTAAAATGTATAGATACAGTTCGTAAATAAAATTTTTGGAAGTTTTTTGTATAATTGTGTAGAATACTTCGGGAAAGCTTTAGAATTCTTGTGCAGGCATTGGCGTATGATAATGGGCACGCGGTAGTGTTCATAATTGCATGGCATTGCCTTAATTTTAATATAGGATTGACGGCATTGTAGGCATTGACTAACAATAAGCATTGTCGGCAGTGTACAAAAATGTCGGCAGTGTTTTACAGCAATGCCAAAAATCGGCATTGGTGTAGAAAATTTTGGGTTGTGAATTCCTCCTCGGTTTCGACTGACTTTGAAGTCATCCTCTCAGCGTATGCGATAATAAAATCTTGAAAAAATGTTTGACAATTATAAGTCACAATGCAAGGAACGGTTGAGTCACCAACAGTTTGCCAAATCTGGAATGGCATTATTACTCGCATTTCTTGCTTTGTGGACTGATGAGTGCTACACATTTTTTTCAAGATTTTATTATCGAATATGCTGAAGGTGACTTCAAAGTCAGTCGAAACGTTTACATGCAGTGTCATTTAAAATAAATAAACATTTATAGTAATAATAATTATAATTGCACATCTATACGCACGCTGTACTCTCACTAACACTATTTTCTATTTATTATTGTAAAAATTTCAAGATTCCCAATTTAATTACATATTATTTCTTTCAATTATATTTGATAATTTATGGACGGTATTAAAAGAACACACACATACACACGCATGCTTACAAACAGAAAAATACTGTTTTTTCTGTACACACTTCGTCATGTATAGCTTTCTTAGATTGAAAACTTTACGATTTTTATTGAAATAACTCGAGCTTTATTTATACATATACCAAGTAATATACCAAGAAAATGTTAATTCGTTACAACATTCTTACTATGAAAACGGCTCATATGTTATGTGAACAACAATCTTCGATATAATATCCCGGGAAAACCTTTTTTATATATAATTACATTATATATAATAATCAATAAAATATTTTTCATAATTACATGTAACTGTATGTAATAATTTTTTAAAATATACAACATATATTATATTGATAAATGTGTAATGTAGATTATATATAGACAGAATTTATACATATATAATTATTGTGTTCGCGGTTACTCCGCGCCGTAACACGGTCCACCGTCTCTCTCGGTGACAACGGCACGCGGTGAAGAAAAGGTGATGTCTTGTTGTCTAATTCAAACCTTCTCCTCACCGCGCGCCATGCGTCGCCTATAGCCAGCGGCACGCGTCACGTTCATGGGCGATTACCGCTAAATAGTCTACGTGAGTCCAACCAACTTTAGCATGCAAGATAATAATTTTAACAAAATTCACAACAGAGAAAAATATATCGTATCTGCCTAACTTTAGCGCTACTGCTTTATATATATATATATATATATATATATATATATATATATATATATAAAGCAGTAGCGCTAAAGCATACGTAGATAGAAGAATAAAGCATACGTAACGTTGTGTGTACTAAGAATTGTATAATTACATATATTAATATACTTACTCGTATCAAACTGATAGCAGCTACAACAGTCGAATGTCCACTGTTGCACTAACTTGGATCGCAACTATAAACTGCACAAGATATTTGAACTGCACATCACGTTTCATACTTTGAAACGTTTGGTTCAATCGGAACAAAGAGTTTTAAAAATTGACCAATCAAAACGTTCTTGGCGTTGAGTGAACCAAGAAGTGGGCGGTTCAGATAGAAAAGGACGTACAATTTAAAGAATCGACAATCGCTAATAGTAAAACATTGTGTTATGCTTTCTCTCTCCATCGTGCGTCAAGCGAGAAAGATGCATGATTGAAGCTCGTCTCTATTTTCCTTTCCGTTCTCGGAACTCCTCTGCGCTACCAAGAGAAATATATGTATGCAGCTTTGCTACGTAAGGCATTTATATCGGTTACAAGTAGATATAAGGGGCCGGTTCTAACCCAATTTGGGGTGGGGGAAGTCACGTGACACGGGAGGAAGAGTGGGATGGGGAAGGGAGCCCCCCCCCTTATTAATTAAATTAATTAAATTTATATTAATTTTATATCAAACTATTAATTAAATTAATTATATTTATATTAATTTTATATCAAACTAATAATTAAAATAATTTTTATATCAGATTATTATTTAAAATAATTTTTTATATCAAACTAATAATTAAAATAATTTTTTTCCAAATTGTTATTTGTTAAACTAATTTTTAATAAATTAATATAAATTTTTATTATGTTTATATTAGGTTAATATTAACCTAATATCAATTTAATATAAATTTTATATTAATTTATTAAAAAATTAGTTTAGTAAATAACATAATTTGGGAATAAACGTATCACTCTCTCTCTCCCTTTCCCCTGCGCGTTCTCGCTCGCATTAAATTTATATTAATTTTATATCAAACTATTAATTAAATTAATTATATGTATATTAATTTTATATCAAACTATTAATTAAAATAATTTTTATTTTCGATTATTAATTAAAATAATTTTTTATATCAAACTAATAATTAAAATAATTTTTTTTCCAAATTGTTATTTGCTAAACTAATTTTTAATAAATTAATATAAATTTTTATTATGTTTATATTAGGTTAATATTAACCTAATATCAATTTAATATAAATTTTATATTAATTTATTAAAAAATTAGTTTAGTAAATAACATAATTTGGGAATAAACGTATCACTCTCTCTCTCCCTTTCCCCTGCGCGTTCTCACTCGCACACGTTACAGCTATTGTACATGGTTTTCTTTTTCTCTCGCCCGCACACATTGTTCTCGCTTGAATATGGTGTGACTAATGCTTTATCTTTTAAGGGACAATAGTTGAATAGGAAAGATAATATTGAAGACATCGTTACAATATTTCAATTTTTTTCTTATTTATTTGTCATGTAATGCATCATGTACAATATTATCTAAAGCGTAAGCTAACATTTCACATTCTAAAAGCGAAGTTTTATCATATTTTTCTCGCAAGAGTTTTGCCGCATCGCATTTATTATTAACATAATTTTGGCGTAAAAGGGTTACAAAATGTTTATATTTTTCGCTCACTGTATATGTATATTGATATAAAGAGTAATATATATGCTCGACGCATTGTTCGAGCTCAAACAGAAAAAGTACAGTTTTTGGTTTCAAATACATGCAAGTATCGCGTAATGTTAATTTAACAATATTTTCATTACGCAGTTTAATGAGTTGTACAATAAGATCTTGAATCGATAATGCTGAGGAAGGAGAAGTCGACTGCACGAGTCGTTCAATGTCTGCACGTTTCTGGAACAGTGCTGTCCACGTTGCATGAGCCAGAATTATTTGATTGCCTCGATTGTCACCAATAAGTATCTCCACAAACGATGTTGGTCCTACGCTGATTCTAATGTCGAGATATTTATACGCTGTGGACGTCAATGCCAATCTCCTCCCCAAAATGTGAGGCGTATACCGTGGCAATGTTCTGTAAATAAAAAAATATGGATAAGTTAGTTGCAAAAACGGAACCAAAATATAAAAAATGTATAAAAATTATAAATACTTACACTTTTTCACACATTTCGTCCTGTTGAAGCGGCACGTAGTAGTCCATCTTCTTCTCGTATATATTTTTTTCTGAAAGTTTTCAACTGTTCACTGAGCGACTGATGCGGTAGAGTTTTTCTTGCTTCCTTTTTATTATATAATCCCCTCCTTTATTTTATAATCCCCTCTTCTACTTTGTAATCCCCTCCATATATTTAATAAAATAAATTTTTTACGACACTTCTTCGTATTTAGTACAGATTATCATAATGAAGGTCCACTGATGAAGTTTCATTATGTCAGAAAGCTTGCCATGAATCACATGGTTGCGTGTATAAAGCTTTGAGATTGTATCATGATCACAGTTACTATTATAATTTGATATGTCTATAAATGTATGATAATTGTATCTACCATGTAGGGAACAGCAAAACAATCTATTCTCATCTTCGCTGTAGTCTCAGTATTCCTAATTTATAGAGCTAGCAATATCACATCGTACATTCTGGAAAATTCTTAAAGTGATATCATTCAAACGTAGAAATTTCTCATAGATATTACTTTGTTACGTCCTGCGGAGTAACAATTCTTTTCTTTCGAAGTCGATGCAGCCAAGCAACCGAAAAATTGCGAAAAGATGGCCTATCTTAATCGCGCGGATACGCTAAAATTGTCCGGTCGAGTCAATACGGTTGGTCTACCCTTGACACGTGCCGATTTTGGGCGGAAGCAAGCGTTGAAACGCGGATGATTGACCTCACCGACTCGAAACACTTGTCGCGCAATTAATAGGTAGGGCGTGGGCAATAATAAGAGACGGTACACCTGCGGATTAAAATCCCATAGGAACCATAGGCAGAATCAGGTATAAAAGGAAGGAGCTTCGGAGCTCGCGAGCACTTACTTACTTTCTTACAATCATTTACAGTCACTTACGGGCACATACCGCACCTTTTTCATTCTGATCAATCGCTCATTTTTCGCTTCGCGATTCACTCTAGTTCGATCCGGCGCACATTCCGTGACATTATATGTCCGAGTTTGTGACGTTCGGATTCGTATTCATCGTACTTAAATTCGACGCGGCATTGTGAGATCCGAACACTCTGAGTGCCAACCGTCGACCAACCGTCCGCCGTTGTAAGCTGAATCCGCTCTGCCAACCACTAAATCGTTCGCACCTTCAAAACTTCACCCAACAGTAAGTCTCAGCCGTCCATTATTTTTATTTTTTTATTTTTACTCTTCATAAGACTACCTTCTCTCTCTCATAAGATATTTGTTATATTTTTCAAAACACTCATATATTCAGTATTATCGCACTACCCTTCCTTTTCTCCCTCTATTACTCTCAGTCTCTTTATTTCCCGCAGGATACAGTCGAGCTCTTTCGATTGGGTCCGCGACTCTTTTTATTTCCCGTAGGATACTATCGAGCTCTTTCGATTGGGTCCACGACTCTCTTTATTTCCCGCAGGATACAGTCGAGCTCTTTCGATTGGGTCCACGACTCTCTTTATTTCCCGCAGGATACAATCGAGCTCTTTCGATTGGGTCCACGACTCTCTTTATTTCCCGCAGGATACAGTCGAGCTCTTTCGATTGGGTCCGCGACTCTTTATTTCCCGCAGGATACAGTCGAGCTCTTTCGATTGGGTCCGCGACTCTTTTTATTTCCCGTAGGATACAATCGAGCTCTTTCGATTGGGTCCACGACTCTCTTTATTTCCCGTAGGATACAATCGAGCTCTTTCGATTGGGTCCACGACTCTCTTTATTTCCCGCAGGATACAGTCGAGCTCTTTCGATTGGGTCCGCGACTCTTTATTTCCCGCAGGATACAGTCGAGCTCTTTCGATTGGCTCCGCGACTCTTTTTATTTCCCGTAGGATACAATCGAGCTCTTTCGATTGGGTCCATGACTCTCTTTATTTCCCGCAGGATACAGTCGAGCTCTTTCGATTGGGTCCACGACTCTCTTTATTTCCCGCAGGATACAATCGAGCTCTTTCGATTGGGTCCACGACTCTCTTTATTTCCCGCAGGATACAGTCGAGCTCTTTCGATTGGGTCCGCGACTCTTTTTATTTCCCGCAGGATACAGTCGAGCTCTTTCGATTGGGTCCGCGACTCTTTTTATTTCCCGTAGGATACAATCGAGCTCTTTCGATTGGGTCCACGACTCTCTTTATTTCCCGCAGGATACAGTCGAGCTCTTTCGATTGGGTCCGCGACTCTTTTATTTCCCGTAGGATACAATCGAGCTTTCGCGATTGGGTCCGCGACTCTCCTTATTCCCTGCTGGATACAATCGAACTCTCGTTCGATTGAATTCGCAATTTTCTTTGCTTCCAGCGGAAACGAAGAATTCCGTTCCTTTTATTAATTCAAACTTTTTCCTTTTGCTTTTCTTTTTTCTTCTTTCAAGAAGTTATAATATAAATTTTATTTCCCTTTATAAGAAAGAGAGAACGTAGCCTTAATTCTCAAATTCATTTTAGTGCGTAAGCGAGTCCCTGACCATAAAACTCGAAGAGCCATTAAGAACTGTCGGAGTCGCCGAAATAAGAAGCTCCGGAGGCTTGGCGCATCGTTATCGCTCTGCGGAAAATTACGCAATCAGCGAGCAAAAATTTCTGTTTTGCCTAACGCTCTAATTAATTTGAGTACTTCCGACGAACCGACCGACTCATCTCCGCCAGTCTCAAATCCGTCCCCCGAAGCACACTCTCTTTCCCCCTGTCGTTATCCTTCCCCCTCTTACTCTCCTGGATCTCATGTAGAACCAGATTTTAAACAACCACCAGGGTCACCGTCTTCTACCTTCGATCCTTTTGCAGAGCCCTTAGCATCTCCTCGGGATTCAACCTTTTCTCCTACAGATTTTCCTCCTACACCTTCCCCCGATTTTTTTTATCGTAATTCCGATTCACCTGTTCGAAGACCTCCGGAAGATCCATATTCCCCCGCGCTAGAGTTTCCCCAAGAAAACCCGCATTCCGATTCATTATTTACTCCCGAACAGGTAGAGAATATAGTAAATGAAAATATCGAAGCGAATCGAAGAGTACTCAATGAATTTGAAGAAATCTTCGACTCGCTCCAAAGCCTACCTGGATAACTAAAAATCCCTTGATCATAAAATACACCTACACATGCACACTTATATTCCGTTAAGCACAAATGTAACCAATTAGAATTTAAGTTTTTTTTTAAGAACATAAAGTTTTTCTTCTTTTTATTATACATGTTCTCTATTAACAAAAATGTCATTTGCAAATTAATAATTATTATTTTAGTCATCACCTATCATTGTAATTGGTTATTTCTTTTATTATGTTAAAATAAATTGTAATTCTTAGTTTCAATCATTTTTCTTTACTTCAATCACCTCTAATTCCCGCTCCGATAAAATTGCACTTCGTCCGATCCCGCGTAAAAGCGATTCGATTCGTTTACGCAAAATAAGGACTACACGAATGCAAGAGTCTGAATGAGAGTCATAGGTCGTCATTCTCGACACCTGACCTACATTCTGACTCACCTGACGCATTCGACTCGTCGCACTCGCCCGGAGACATGTGTGCGAGAGATTAGGCCTGTTCCGTCCTTCCTACCTCGCTCGAATTATTTCTCTAAGTCTCTACCTGCCAACCGACCCGAGAGACTTATTTCGAGAATTCTGGACGTAACAGACCATTTGAGTAATTTTGAGGGCTCGTCCGGGATGAAAAGTGCAATTTTTAAGAGCAGGAATGACTACGAGGTCCGGATCAAATAAAGAAGAAATCGATAACATTTATAAATCTGCTGTTGAAAACCAGGGTATACCTGGACGTAAACCAGTCACGATTACACAGACATCAACTCCCACCACATCCTTTAAAAAAATTCCTAGATTATTTGATCTTACTTTGCATGATTCGGAGAGTTCGTTGGGAGGTGGCGACAAGATGCTAATACCTGGTTTCGACGACTCCGACGTTGCGGGAGACGATACAGTAAAAAGAATAGAGGGACCCGAACCTATCGTTAAAGCTAAACCACCCGGAATGGCTCACTCAAATCCGTTCGCTTCTTTGAAGTACGCGGTAGAAGCCGTCCCTTTCTTTGATGGACAAAATATTCCGTTATCTTATTTTATTGAAGGATGCGAGGAAGCTAAGTCCATGCTACCCGCCGAGGCGGAGCTTCAATTTGCTCGCATAATTAAAACACGAATCGTCGGCGAAGCGCGCCGTACAATTCAGGATCAAAATTTCGATACCGTCGCTCAATTAACCGCATATTTAAAACAAGTATACGGGGCATCTAAGACCGTATATCAATTGCAAGGGGAATTAGGGTGCATTTATCAAAAAAATGAAGAAGATGTAATTACTTATGCAAATAGAGTAAAATTGTTAGGAAAACAAATCTTAGAAGCATATAAAGCATGGGGAAATGGCCCACCCGATCATAATGTAAAAATATCACTGGAAAAAGACATGTGCAAATGTTTCATTAGAGG
This sequence comes from Solenopsis invicta, assembly GCF_016802725.1. NCBI lineage: Eukaryota > Metazoa > Arthropoda > Insecta > Hymenoptera > Formicidae > Solenopsis > Solenopsis invicta. Next base: position 9,889,262 of record NC_052666.1, read on the forward strand.
ATTGAAACCGGAAATTGAGCAAAGAATCGCGAGAGATTTAAATGTTCACGAAACCGTATCCGATGCATTAAGAATAGAGCGCGAACTACGCTCAATGACCGACTTGCGACAAGGCAAAGGTAGCGCTGCCGACCGAGAAACAATTATTAGTCGGCCGCGCGAAACGTGTCAAATTTGTTACAAGGAGGGACATTCAGCTTCAAAATGCAGAAAATTGACTCAGACAATTCAGCTGGGTCATATCGGATCCGATTTAGGAACTGAAATTTTAATATGTCAAATTTGCAAAAAACGTGGGCACAGTGTCGACAAATGTCGGTTACGCGATCCTCAAACTCGACAGTCTGTTAGAATGATACGGGAAAATAACGTCATTTGTCAATTATGCTCTAAATCCGGGCATGACGCTAAGTCATGTAGAAATAATAAAATTAATATTCAAAATAAGCCCTCTCTAGTTTGCCAGTGGTGTGATCGGCTAGGGCATACGGCCAATAATTGTTGGAAAAAACAAAATGAGCAACGCGGCGAGGTGAACAAATTAAAAATCACCTGTCAAATTTGCAATAATTTCAGGCATATCGCAAAAAATTGTCGATCAAATCCAAAGGTAGATGCGGTACCTAAAGATTTGGTAGTTTGTCGATATTGCAAAGAGCAGGGGCACCTCCTCGAGAATTGCGAACTGCGAATTGCAAGCAACAATCGTAGAAAAGCAAACAATTCGGGAAACGCGGATGGACCCTCGACGTCGGGTGTGCAGCAGGGGTCCGGAAGGATCTCACACCCGTCGCCAGCCAAAGAAACCAAGTAAATAAGCATGTGTTGACCGCCCGCCAAGTGACCATAAATCTTGACAAGCATAGTCGCGTGCCTACCGTTCAGGTAAATTTTTGTGAAACGATTCCGCAAACTACCTTTTTATTGGATACTGGGTCAGGACCGAATATAATTAAAGAACATTTTATACCCTCGGACATAGTTATCAATTACAATAATATTTTGAAGTTAAGCGGAATAAACGAATACCCGGTTTATACTCTCGGAGAAATCGTTCTTCCTCTTTTCGGGAAAGAAGTAACATTCCATATCGTGTCAAGTAATTTTCCTATATCACAATCCGGTATATTAGGTAACGATTTCTTTCAACAAACATTTTCCAAAATCGACTATGCTAATGGTTATTTAAACGTAGCAGGCACTAACGTTTCTTTCTTTTCTCCAGAAATTATTACCGCAGCTCCATGGTCCGAATCATTATTTTATGTGAGAGTAGGGAACCCTGATATAAAAATCGGGTACATACCTAAATTAAAAATTGCCCATGGAATTTATTCAAAGGAAACTATAGCAGAAAACGTTGACGGAAAAGCCTACCTGAATGTTATAAGTACTTTGGATGAGGAAGTAGAAGTTCAAGTACCGACTCTGTATCTCAAGCCTTTGAATGATATACTCGACGATCACGAGGATAAAATCGAGATGCCAAATGAACTAGAAGAAATTATGGAAATAAAATGCAAGACTAACAAAGAAGAAGTAAACGAAAAAATTAATAATGAAGGTGGAAATAATACACATTACGAGAAGGTAAATTTAATTGATGGAAAAATTGAGAAATTAAGTAATCAAATAAAAATGAAAAATCTCGAAGAAAAGGAAAATAGAAGAATGAATATAAAGAAAAATCAATTTAAAAATGAGGCAAAAATAAAAGAGAAAACTGAAGATAAAATCTTAAAGGAAAATGAAGAATTGAATAACAATTTTAATTTCAAAAATCCAGATCTCCAAAACTTTGGAGGAAGAGGCTTCCAAATCTCTCCTGAATTGCCCAGAGATTCAAAAATTCAAGGAAACGGAAATCACCAAACCTGCCTTGGATTGTCCAGTAATCTTAAAATTCTTAGGGAGAGAGAATTCCCAATTCCTCCTAAATTATCTAGCGATTCACAAATCCAAACGGAAGTAAGCTACCAAACTTCTAATGGATTATCCAAGAATCTAAAAATTATTAGTGAGGGATGTTTCCAAACCCCTCCCTCAGAGCACTTCATTCCTGCCGATCGTGAAGAGGGAAGTTACCAAATCTCGTCAAGCGATGCGGTTTTATTTTTAAGGGAACCGAAGGAAAAGAGTTCCTCTATTTCCCAAGAAAAAATAAAATCTCTTAGAAACAAAACGATCATAAGAAACGATGACATCTCTCATTCAATTACAAAAATACCTTCAAAAGAGAACAGAACCGAGACCCCCGAAATAAGTAAGTTATATTATTCTAAAGAGAATGAATCTCTTGCAGAAAATGTTGCCCCAACTCAACAAATGAGTGAAAATTTTAAAAGTAAACAAATTCAACCAGAAGAAGAGAAGCGAGATTTGCAAAATAAAATACCTCGCGAATGTTTTCAAATTTCTGAAAATTTGGAGCAGAATAGGCTCGCAGAAATTATGGAGTTATTACGTCTCGATCATTTAAATATCCAAGAAAGAGATAACGTAATAAGTCTTATATCCGGCAGCCAGGATAGATTCCACATACCCGGAGAAAAATTAACAGCGACTCACGTATTGCAACATCAAATACCGACAACAGACGACCGACCCCTCAATACTAGACAATATCGATTTCCTCAAATTCATAAAGAAGAAATAAATAAACAAGTTGAAGAATTGTTAGATGGAGGCGTAGTAAAATTATCTCAGTCACCTTACAATACGCCCATATGGATAGTGCCTAAGAAGGAAGATTCAAAGGGAAACAAACGCTGGAGAATGGTTTTGGATTTCCGCGCTTTAAATGAAAAAACCATTGGCGACGCTTATCCATTACCTAACATTGTTGACATCCTGGATCAATTAGGAGGAGCGGAATATTTCTCCGTATGCGATCTAGCTTCTGGTTTCCATCAAATAAAAATGGACCCCGTCGACGGTCACAAAACGGCATTTACTACTCCCTTCGGGCATTATGAATTCGAACGAATGCCATTCGGATTAAAAAATGCACCTGCGACTTTCCAACGTTTAATGGATTTAGTATTATCCGGATTGCAAGGCAAGGAATTATTCGTCTATATGGACGATATAGTTATTTATGCTACTTCACTGGAAGAGCATGAAAGAAAATATAAACTATTAATGGATCGACTCCGCAAAGCAAATTAAAAATTACAACCTGATAAATGTGAATTTCTGAAGACTGAAGTGACATACCTTGGGCATATAATAGGTAGAAACGGTGTTAAGCCCGATCCGAAAAAATTAGAAGCCGTAAGACAATTTCCTCGACCAAAAACTCCGAAAAATATTAAACAGTTTCTTGGACTAGCGGGATATTACAGGCGATTTATACCAAATTTTTCTGCACTAGCCAAACCACTGTCTAACTTGCTAAAAAACGACGTTCGCTTCGAATGGGCATCCGCTCAAGAGGATTCTTTCGAAGCATTGAAAGAGAAATTATGCGAAGAACCAGTATTGCAATATCCTGATTTTTCTAAACCATTTATTTTGACTACCGACGCATCTGGAATAGCCGTGGGAGGCATTTTGTCACAAGGAGAAATAAATAAAGATCGACCAGTAGCATACGCATCTCGAACACTAACCGATAATGAAATAAAATATGACACCTACGAAAAGGAAGCATTAGCAATAATATACTGCGTCAAACATTTTCGTCCATACTTATACGGACGCAAATTTACGCTAGTCACAGACCATAAACCCCTACTCTGGTTCAAAAATGCACAAGATGCCAACATGCGTATACTTCGCTGGAGACTTAAATTAGCAGAATACGATTACGATGTAGTATATAAAGCCGGCAAAACTAATGTAAATGCCGACGCTTTATCTAGAAATCCAGTAGATTGCAATGAAAGAATCTGTAATGTAGTTAAGCATAATAAAATCTTAAATCCTAATGACCCGAAAGACGCAGAAATTATAGCCGGTTTATTAGAGGAAACAGACGAAGAAGACGAAGACTTTGAATTGTATCTCTCAGACCAGGAGGAATTTGAGAGTCCGCCGTCGGACAATGATCTGTATAGTAACCATATGGATTCCACGCAGCCTGTGTCTACAATGAAAAAGAAAGTAACTCAAGACTTTCCTACACGCGACAAAATACAAACGAGAAGCCAGACAGCGAAGATTAAAGACACTGCTCATAATTATTCAATAGACGAAACCGAATCATCGAAGATTAGAAACGGACCGACAGCAAGAGAAGCCGATAATACTGACGACGAGACAATGGAAAACCAAGACGAGGAAACAGAGGACGAAGAAGAAGAAAACGACGAGACAAGAAATAGAAATGATCCACCGGATAAAGAAAGCGATAGTGAAAACGACGCAAATAAAATTAGCGAAATAAATAAACGACGAAAAGCAAAGCCTACTATTATTAAAGATCAAATAATTAAAAGCAACGTTTTCGATTCTCGAGAATTATTATTCTTGCGGAAGGATAACGTGGCATATTTCGTAGATACTACAGGAAAGCCTTTAGATTCAGGCTCTCAAAAATTATTCGAAAGAAATGAGCTTCCCAACTTGGAAGATCTTACCTTAGGCAGGGTTAAGGCTATAAAATATAAAAAACGTTACCATATGGGGTTGCCCATTAGCGAGGGACAGCGCGAGGGTCCAACGATGACATTAACTCAGGTAACAGCCGTGCTAAAAGATCTCTGTGTTATGGTCGAAAAATTAAAACTAGAAACTCTTAGTATTGCAAAAACGGATATTGTTAACAATGTACCATGGAATAACATTAAACCACTATTGCAATTAACGTTTATCAACTCCACGACTAAACTAATTATTTGCAACGGATTAGTTAAATACCCTCCAAGAGATCTTCGACCTATTATAATCGGAGAAACACATTGCTTGCCTACTGGAGGACATCGTGGCGTTACAAAAACTTATAACAGAATCAAACATAATTACTATTGGGAAAATTTAAAGACAGATGTCCAGCATTATATACAGCAATGTTTGCAGTGTCAGTTGAAAAAATTAGTTAGGGTAAAAACTAAACAACCCATGATGATAACTGACACACCAGGATCTTCTTTCGACAAAGTTGCTATGGATATAGTGGGGCCGTTACCTAAAACCATGAGAGGAAATGAATACATTCTAACCCTGCAGGATCAGCTGACAAAATTCTGTATGGGGATTCCTTTACCTGACCAGACTTCCGAAACAATAGCGGAAGCCTTTGTAGATAAATTTATTTGTGTATTAGGAGCGCCCAAAGCCATATTGACCGATCAAGGAAGAAATTTCATTAGTGAATTAATGAAGAAAATAGCAAAGCTGTTCCGAATTCGCAAATTTCGCACAACGGCTTTCCACCCTCAATCGAACGGCTCATTAGAAAGATCGCATCATGCATTAGGGGAATATTTAAAGCAGTATGCTAATGAACAAAAGCAATGGGATAGATGGATCGGACTCGCAATATTTAATTACAATACCAGCGTCCACGAAGCCACGAAGCACACGCCATATGAATTAGTATTCAGCAAAATAGCAAGAATTCCGACTAACGAACTCTTAGGCCCAGAAGATAAATTAGCAAGTTACGATGACTATTTGATAAATTTAGTTACGCAACTTCACGGCATCCAAACCAACGCCCGCGAAAATGTTATTAATGCGAAAATTAAGTCGAAAAAACACTACGACAAGAAAATTAACCCACAGACGTTTAAGCCTGGAGATTACGTATTCTTATTAAAAGGGCCTAAACCCGGTAAATTCGGAGACCATTATACTGGCCCTCACGAAATTCTCGAAATAATAAATAGAAAGAACGTTAAAATAAGAATAAAGAAAAATAGCCGAATTGTACATCCCAATCGATTGAGAGTTTCCCATATAAAACCCACCCTTAACCATTAAAATAAATAGTAACAACAATCAAAATTTCAGATGGATCCCCGGGTTATAGCTATAATACTAATAATAGCATGGGCCCGCGAAACAGCCGGAATAATAGGCTACGATTGCGGATCACCGATGGCAAATATAACAACAATGTCCTTGCTTAATACAGAAGAATGCGATATACCTCTTCAACGTGTGAACCAGACCAAAAAATATATACAACTCTTACAGATCAATGAATTTAAAACAGTAAAAGTTATTCAATGCAAAGTTGAGATCGATAGGATAGTAAAAACATGCGGAATGTTCTCTCACACCGATGACGTGCTTAATGGCAAATACTCATACATAGAAGAAACCTCCCGTGAAACTTGCATGAAAATGCAATGGATCGGAACCTATCGTCACGGAAATACTGTTGTAACGATACGCCCCTCCACCGTCCGTGCGCCTCCGTTCCGTCCACCGAACACCGAACGCCGAGTGCAGTCGAGGGCCACGTGCGCGCACAACCGAACTTCGCCTTGCGACCACGCGGCGACACGCGCGCCGACCGTGGCGTTCCGTAACGCTCCCACTCCGGCTCAACCGACCGAACGCGCGGATTGGCTTGCTCAGCCGCGCGTTCGGATATATAAGCCGGCAGTGGGAACGCACAGATCAGATCGGTCCGACTATCCGACCCGTCCACAGACCGAGCATTCTCGATCGCTCCTTAAAGACGAGCATTCTCGTCGCACTCCGATATCCTCGACGGGCATTCCCGTCGCTATCCTCGGCCGAGTATCCTCGACCAGTCATCTCAGATATCCTCGACGAGCATTCTCGTCATCATCACCGGCCGAGCATTCTCGACCAATCACGTCCGAGATCCTCGACGAGCATTCTCGTCATCATCACCGGCCGAGCATTCTCGACCAATCACGTCCGAGATCCTCGACGAGCATTCTCGTCATCATCACCGGCCGAGCATTCTCGACCAATCACCGTCGTCCTCGAATACCGTTACCGTCGAACCGACAAACTTCGTAACCCATATCGGCAGGGCACAAGCAACCTGTCGATCAAGCGCCCCACTTGCACGGGGCGCGCTCGGGCGAATCGCGGCGGCGACCGCGCCGGCAACGACCCGCACTTGCGCACACGCTTATACGACCGCGTTAGCCAATCCCGCCGCGCCCCGCGACTCCCCGACCGTACGGGCAAGCTGCCCGCATAACTTCCTAGCTTAGCCGAAAAACTTTGTACATAGATAGTTCTAGCCTTAGGTATAAACCGCGCCGCGTAGCTGGTAAGCCGAGTACCAGCCATATTGCAATCCGTATACTACTGTTATCTCTAGCATTGTCTCTCTTGCGATCTCTATGTTATGAGCGCGATCATTATCTTTTATTTTGATATTTCTCTATTATGTTTATTTCCGTTCCTGTTCATTCTGTCAACTCTTTTTGCAACTGTTATTATCAATAAAGCATCCACTGTCTTTTGCTACGTAAAACACTGGGTATAGTCATTGCGGACACCTGACCAACCGACGAGCCTTATCCGGTCCGATCCCGAAGTTCCCGCACCGCACCGAAACCGCGTACCGTTACATGGCGCCCGAACAGGGACCGTTTTAAACGACCGACTGATTATACCCAGATACGACAATGCCGTTGACAGAATGGATAGATCGCTTACCGAGAGAGCAACTCGAAGTCTTGGCCCAATCGTATCAAATTGAGGCCTCCGGTACCACCGAGGAACTCCGCCACCGCGTGAAAAATCATTTTGTCGCAATGCCCAGTCCCTCCGTACCACCACCGGGCCCCGAATTAACAAACGCGACCGACCACGGTTCCCATAGCAAGGTGATGAACCAAATGAGAAAGTGGGGTTGCCACTTTGACGGCCGGGACCCGCTGTCCTTCCTGGAGCGGATAGCCGAACTCCAAGAGGAGTACCGATATACCGACGGCCAAATGAAGGCTGGCCTACCCGAACTTCTGAAGGGCGACGCGCTGGCCTGGTACCGGAACGAGCGTGACAGCTGGGACACCTGGTCCGATTTTACGCACGCGCTCAGACGGCAATACCTGCCCCGACGATACCAGGCCAAGCTCGCCCGAGAAATCCAGGAGCGCAGGCAACAACCGAAGGAGCCTTACGCCAAATACGCGACCGCCCTGCAAACCATGATGCGGCGCGCAGGCGGGTTCACACAGGCCGAGAAGGTCGACCGGTTATATGAGAACCTAAGGGCCGAATATAAACTTTACGTGCGCCTCACCGACGCTACCGACCTCGCCGACCTGGCAGAGCAGGCCGCCGAGTTCGAGGAGATCACCAAGGCGCAGGAGAGCGAGAACCGGGCAGAGAAACGTAAAGTCATCACGGCCGCCGCCACCACCACTGAGCCTTACGACCGAAACACCGCCTGTTGGCGGTGTAAGCAGCGCGGCCATAGCCGCTTCGACTGCAAGCGACCGGCCCGAAAGTTCTGCTCGCAGTGCGGCAAGGATGGAGTCCTGACTAGGGAGTGCCATCCCCGAGCGGGAAACGCGCCACCGGCCGAGGACGCGTCCGCCCCTCGGCCCGCATCCGGATAAAATACCAGCCGCGACCACACATCACGGTGCGCGTCGGACCGCGCCGATTCTCGGCCCTGCTGGACACCGGGGCCGAGATCTCAATGATTAACCGCCGGGTCGCCGAACACGCCAAGACCTTGCGCATTTGGCCGGAGGTCCAGAACGAGACCATCCACCTGGCCGACGGGACCACCGCTACCACTCCGGGTCGAGTCCGTCTCCCGCTACACGTTGCCGGGCGGGAGCTGGAGCACACGTTCCAGCTCCTCCCGTCCCTGGAGAGCGACCTGCTGATTGGGACGGATTTGTGGTCTAAGCTTGGTCTCACCATCCCACCACCGCCGCCCCCTCAAACCCAACGACGCCGAGAGCCTCGACCCACGCATGGGGTCACCGCCGGGATGATCGAACGCACACCGCAGGAAGAGCGGGAACTACAGGCGTTTCTAGCCACCGAGCTTGCTAAGTTCGAACACGTTCGAGGACCCACCGACCAGGCCGTGCACCATATCCGGGTAAAGACCGAACACCCCATTAAACAAAGGTATCGGTCACGGAACCCCGCAATGCAACGGATCATCGACGAGGAAGTCCACGCAATGGAGGCCGCCGGGGTAATCGAGCCTTCCAATAGCGCGTGGAGCTCCCCGGTGGTCATCGTCAGAAAGAAGGACGGCCGACACCGCTTCTGCATAGACTTCAGGAAGGTCAACGAGGTGACCGAGCGGGACGCCTACCCCTTGCCGCATATCACACCCACGCTGGACAAATTGCGAGGAGCCAAGTACCTCTCGACCCTCGATCTAGAGAAGGGGTACTGGCAAATCCCCCTAACGCCGGAGAGCCGTCCCATCACGGCATTCACCGTACCGGGTCGCGGCCTGATGCAATTCACGGTGATGCCGTTCGGCTTGCACTCGGCCCCGGCCACCTTCCAACGACTTCTCGACCGGATTTTGGGGCCCGAACTCGAGCCGCACGTATTTGTGTACTTGGACGATGTTATCATCGCCAGTCCGACCTTTGCCGATCACCTAAAACACCTAGAGGAGGTGTTCCGCCGCCTGCGCGAGGCACGCCTGAAGCTAAACCCAGAGAAATGCCACTTTTGCCGCACCGAACTAAAGTACCTCGGGCACATCGTGGACCGACGAGGTATCCGCACCGATCCGGACAAGGTCCGGGCCGTCACCGAGTGGCCAACTCCCACTAACATCCGCCAGATCCGCCAGTTTGTGGGGCTGGCCTCGTGGTATCGACGGTTTACACCGAACTTCGCCACCATCGCGGCACCCCTTACCCAACTCACGCGGAAGAACGCTCGGTGGCGTTGGGGTCCGGGGGAGGAGCGCGCCTTCCAAAGCTTGAAAGAGGCGCTAACCACCGCACCCACCCTCGCGTGTCCGGATTTCTCGCGACGATTCCTGCTGCAGACGGATGCCAGCCAGCACGGGCTAGGCGCCGTCCTGTCACAATTCTTCGAAGACGGCGAACGCGTCATTGCTTACGCAAGCCGCTCATTGAACGGAGCCGAGAAAAATTATAGCGCGACCGAGCTCGAGTGCCTGGCCGTAGTGTGGGGAATCCGACACATGCGGGGCTACTTGGAGGGCTACGAATTCACGGTCATCACCGACCACCAGGCCCTCCAGTGGCTACGCCGCATGGATTCTCCCACCGGACGACTCGGGCGTTGGGCACTCGAGCTCCAACAATACTCGTTTGACGTACGGTACCGAGCCGGGAAGCTCAACCGCGTGGCCGACGCGCTTTCCCGTCTGCCCTCCGTATGTTGCAACCGAACACCGCCCGCATGTGCCTGGTACCGCCGACAGTTCCGCCACGTGCGTGGGCGCCCGGAAAACTTCCCCGACTATGAGATTCGGGGGGGCCGACTTTACCGTCGTATCCTTCACTCGACCGATTTCAAAGACGAGCCGGCCGAGGCTCAGTGGAAGCGGTGCATCCCGCGACCGGAACGACCGACTATCCTGACCCAGGTGCACGATGTCCCCACCGCCGGGCACCTGGGAATCGCGAAAACTATTGCCCGAGCCGCGCGGCGCTACTATTGGCCGGGGATGTTCGCCGACATCGCCCGGTACGTCCGGAACTGTCGGAGCTGCCTGCGGCACAAACACGCGCAGACACGGCCAGCCGGACTCTTACACACATCCCATGTCGACGCGCCGTGGGCGCAAGTCACGATGGACTTGGTGGGACCCCTCCCGCGGTCCACTAGTGGCCATACGTGGCTACTAGTGATGCAAGACCGTTTCACGAAGTGGGTCGAGTTAAGCCCACTCCGGCGAGCAACCGCGGCGACCATTGCGCAACACGTCGCCGACCGCATCATCTACCGGCACGGATGTCCCCGACAGGTCATCTCGGACAACGGTAGGCCGTTCATAGGGCGACCAATGAAAGCCCTGTTGCAGGAACTAGGGGTAGAGCATCGTACCACACCGGCCTACGCCCCTCACTGCAACCCCGTTGAACGAACGAACCGGACGATCAAGACGATGGTAGCACAGTTCGTGGGGAACAACCACCGCCTATGGGACCAGCAACTAGGCGCATTACAGTTCGCCTATAATACGGCTCCGCACGACGCCACCGGATACTCGCCCGCCTATTTAAACCACGGGCGCGAATTGGAAGAACCGACCGGACTCCGCGATCGACGGCCCGTACCGGCAGCGGCACCAACCGCCAATCAACAGCGATTGAGGGAGGCCTACGAGGTCGTGCGAACCAACCTGGCACGTGCCTTCAACCGGCAAGAGCGGCACTACAATCTACGTAGGCGCGCATGGAAACCGGCACTAGGGGACACCGTATGGAAGCGGGAACATCTGCTATCCAATAAGGGCCAGGGGTTTAACGCCAAGTTGGCCCCTAAGTACGCCGGACCGTTCGAAGTCCGAAAAATACACTCGCCCGTGATCGTGGACATCCGAGACCCGCAGGGCAAATGGCACCGTCGAGTCCACGTGCAAGACCTTAAGCCAGGCACACGAGAAGCCGTTGCCGAACAGACCGATGCAGAGGATACCGAAGACGAACAACACGATCACACCGGAGCAGACGACGACCGAGCAGACGACGACCGAACAGACGACGACCGAGCAGACGACGACCGTGCGGACGACGACCGGGCAGATGACGACCGAGCAGACGAGACCCACGGCAACCATGAGACAGCAGAATCCGATGCCGATGACCCTGCCAGGAGATGAACACGTGAAAATCACGTCCAGGAGCCATGCCATCCCGAGGGAAGGAGCACCCTCTCCCAAACCCGGAGAGGTATATAAGGCAGACCAACCGACCCGGAAACCGCAGAAAGTTACCTCTAGCGATGGAGCAACTAGACGCATTACTATCGGCACCAGCTGACGACGACGAGGAGTTCGAGAAACTGTGGGCACAAGCCATGGCCACGGCTACGCAACAGCCGGACTTATTCCCGCCGACCCCCCACCACCGGGCGTCCAGAGCCGCACCGCTGCCGACCGCCAGCACACACGGAGTACCCGTACGGTCATCTGGGGCAGCTCCAATTCAAAGGCGCAGGAAACCCGTCGCTAGCGTCCGAGCGCCGCCGCATGCCCTCATCGAGGCAGCCAGGAAACCGGTGCCCCGTCCGCAGCCGGCCCAACTAGCCTATCACCGATCAAAAAGCGCACCGGTCGTCGGAGTACGAGTGCAGCGATCCTCCGCTGTCAACGCGAGGAAGCTGGCGGCACTCTTGACCGAGCCACCGTCACCGCTAAACCGACCCCGCGCACCAACGACCGGAAAAGCGACACCGGCAGCCATCTCAACCACGCCGGCCGACGATCCCGACGGGAAGGTGCAGTCCTCTGGGGATACCGCGCCGAAAGACCGGGGCCGGCCGAAGAAGCCGATACCACCTCCACACCACCCGACGGCACGACAAAAGGCTAGGGCAACCCTACTGGCCGTATTCGGCGGGACCCTTTCCGACCTGGAAGAAGAGGACCACGCACCCGTCCCCGCCTCCATCACCACGCAACCAGACAGCGACACGATACCGGTGACCACCGAACGAGCGATTCCGCCATCCGCCCCGTCAACCCAGCCAGCCGCCGCTGCCGACACCAACGAGGAAGGGTCACGAACACCAGCCACTCCAAAGGACGCGCCAACATCCACGATCCGTACTCCCGTGGCCACCACACCGCGATCCCTTCCGTCCGTACCGGTACGCGTCAGCGACGATCTGATTATACATGTGCCGTACCACGCCGCGAGAGTGTCGCGAGTGTATAAGGTGCGGTTGGCGACCCGCCGCTACACGTTGCGGTTCGATCGCACCGGGCGTTGCCACTACGTACGGGAATTCCCGGATCTGAGGGTCCAGGGTTCGAGTCCCTGTTCGGGCGCCATGTAACGGTACGCGGTTTCGGTCGGTTCGGTGCGGTGCGGGAACTTCGGGATCGGACCGGATAAGGCTCGTCGGTTGGTCAGGTGTCCGCAATGACTATACCCAGTGTTTTACGTAGCAAAAGACAGTGGATGCTTTATTGATAATATCAGTTGCCAAAAAGAGTTGACAGAATGAACAGGAACATAACTAACGAAATAGAGAGATATAAAAATAAAAGATAATGATCGCGCTCATAACATAGAGATCGCAAGAGAGACAATGCTAGAGATAACAGTAGTATACAGATTGCAATATGGCTGGTACTCGGTTTACCAGCTACGCGGCGCGGTTTATATCTAATGCTAGAACTATCTACGTACAAAGTTTTTCGGCTAAACTAGGAAGTTATGCGGGCGGCTTGCCCGTACGGTCGGGGAATCGCGGGGCGCGGCGGGATTGGCTAACGCGGTCGCATAAGCGTGTGCGCAAGTGCGGGTCGTTGCCGGCGCGGTCGCCGCCGCGATTCGCCCGAGCGCGCCCCGTGCAAGTGGGGCGCTCGATCGACAGGTTGCTTGTGCCCTGCCGATATGGGTTACGAAGTTTGTCGGTTCGACGGTAACGGTATTCGAGGACGACGGTGATTGGTCGAGATTGCTCGGCCGGTGATGATGACGAGAATGCTCGTCGAGGATCTCGGACGTGATTTGTCGAGAATGCTCGGCCGGTGATGATGACGAGAATGCTCGTCGAGGATCTCGGACGTGATTGGTCGAGAATGCTCGGCCGGTGATGATGACGAGAATGCTCGTCGAGGATATCTGAGATGACTGGTCGAGGATACTCGGCCGAGGATAGCGACGGGAATGCCCGTCGAGGATATCGGAGTGCGACGAGAATGCTCGTCTTTAAGGAGCGATCGAGAATGCTCGGTCTGTGGACGGGTCGGATAGTCGGACCGATCTGACTTGTGCGTTCCCACTGCCGGCTTATATATCCGAACGCGCGGCTGAGCAAGCCAATCCGCGCGTTCGGTCGGTTGAGCCGGAGTGGGAGCGTTACGGAACGCCACGGTCGGCGCGCGTGTCGCCGCGTGGTCGCACGGCGAAGTTCGGTCGTGCGAGCACGTGGCCCTCGACTGCACTCGGCGTTCGGTGGTCGGTGGTCGGAACGGAGGCGCATGGACGGTGGAGGGGCGTATCGTTACACTGTGATATCCGATTTAAAGGCAAATCAATCAGTCTCACGACCAGTAACCTTGGCAGGGCACATAGATAACGCAGGAACGTGCCACGGGACTAGTTATTCCGATTCTTTTGGGAGTTGGCCCAACGTGATTGTGCTCGCAACTGTAAAAATCACACTCCAAGATTATGAGGCCACGGTCCAACTCAACTCAAATCGAATAGTGCTCCGGTCCGGAGTGACCTGCGATTTCAAGTCCACCCAATGCGTAGATCTAGAAGGAGGAAACACCTACTGGGACCCATTCCCCCCGAGTCAATGTGCACTTTCTAATTTCGGGTCACTTTATGATGGATTCGCGGATGTACTAGTAGATGATACCGGCAAAGAATCACAGGTAGTTTACTCTTTAAATTCTCAAGAAACGACCTTCGCACTGACAATGAGAGGACAATATACACACTGTGGATACACGCTCATAAGAACCGAACACCCGAAATTATTGATCTATGAAACAACCTTCGGGAGTTCAATATTCGGTAAGGAATATCGCCCGCAAAACCTCGATATTTTTGCCTACATAAACTCCAAGTTTTTGTATGTGGAAAAACACGTACGCACTCAGGTAAACGAATTATATAGAAATGTCCTCCAACAGCAATGCACCCTCGAACAAAAGGTACTAAAAAACGCATTGGCTCTCGCCACTCACGCCCCAGACGCTTTCGCCTACCACATAATGCAAGGGCCAGGATATATGGCTTTGTTAGCCGGAGAAGTGATACATATAGTGAAATGCGTACCTGTCGAGGTGAAACTTGCTCACACTGGAAAATGCTATGATCAGCTACCAGTACTACGAAATAACGAGAGTCTATTTTTAACCCCACAAACTCATATTTTATTGCGTCAAGGGACGAAGGTTACTTGTAACTCACTCGCACCCGCCATGTATCTTCTCGGAGACTCATGGTATAAATTCACACCCAAACCAGTCGAGACGCTACCTCCGATAATTATGAAGCCCATGACTAAACCAACATGGAAATATATTAGTCCCGGCTCGCTTGCCACAAGCGGAATATATACAGAAAACGAACTCGAAACGCTTAGGGATCATATAATGTTTCCTGCCGAACGACCAGCTCTGCTTAACACGGTAGCCCGAGGAATGATGGGGCAATCGGGGTCCATAAATGGAGGATCTATCTCTAACCTTTTGGACGAAGCCTCCATAGAGAAAATAGCTACATCTGCATGGGAAAAATTCTGGAATCGATTTCTAATCTTTGGGAATGTCAGCGCGGGGATAATCGGAATATACATGTCAGTAAGAGTTGTAAAACTAATAATAGATACTTTTGTGCACGGATATGCCCTGCACACCGTGTACGGGTGGTCACTATATTTAGTAGGAGCAATATGGGACTCAATCACCCAACTCTTGTTACACCTAGGAAAAGACCGTTGTAAATTAAGGAATCCATCTCCCTCAGCACCTGACGAGTCAGGATCGCAAGCAATAAGATTCTCAGAACTACAAGAGGATCCTAAAAAAAAAAAAAAAAAAAAAAAAAAATAAAAAAAAAATCTCTTCCATTCTTATCCCTCTATCTCTAATGTAAACAATACCATACATTTGCACCAATGAGTCCGTGGTTCTCTTATAGATGACTACTGCTATCGGCCACATAAATACGGGAACTTTGACTCGAAGCCCTCTGAAAGTAAAAATAATAAGGGTAGACTCGCCCACCTTGATTTGGGTTCATCTACAAAATTCTACAGACGATTTCGAAGAAATGTTAGAGGAGCTCCAACGCCGGATGACGCGACGAGGGCGACTGCTGCATCACCGACCCGACGACATTAAAGCAGATGAAATTGTCGCCGTTCACGATAGACGGAGATGGCAACGTGGCGTTATTCTTAGTGCCTATGAGGATGGGACAGCCACTATTTTTCTAAAAGATTGGGCCCGTATTATCGAGCGGCCCTATTGCGAAATCTATCAACTCGAAGACAGATTCCGTGATTTTGAATGGCGGGCAATCCCTTGCGCATTAGCATATACAGAACCTTGTCCAGTAAAAAGAATATGGCCCCGACGGGCCAGAGATCTTTTAAAATTTTTAATTGAACAACGGGAAGGATGGATCAGCATTGTCGGGGACGTAGAAGAAGAAGCGGCGCTCGTGAAGATGGAGATAAGAAACGAATGTGGGAGCGGAATACTTGACGTCAAGGACATCCTCGTAAAACTAGGCCACGCTCAAGACTCCGAAAGAATCCTAGCATATGCATACCCTTCGGTTTAACAAAAAGGCGTATAAATAATAACATTAGTATTAGTAACTATTATTCATCAAGTAGGATAATTAACGTTAAGCATTGAGCGCGACACACGTCGAAGAAAGGGACTCCCCGGTTAGGAAATTCATCGAGTAATAAAAATTTTTTTTTACATAAAAATGGAAGGCCATAAGTATTACAAACACATAAATATATATATATATATATATATATGTATACCTAAAGCGATGAATTTCCTATTGCAGCAAATACATATAGAATGAGGGAGGCTCTCTGTCGCGATTGGCCAGAACTAGAAAGGGAATGTCGCGAATTATTCTGGGAAGACTTTGTGTACCTGAGCAACCTTCGGTGCGTTACCAGCTTAGGAAACTCGAGGATATTTCAACATTCCGAGAATTGTTCAAAAATTTGTCACCATTGTTACTTAACATTGTCTTCTGCTACACGACTTAAATATGAACGCCTCTATAAACATCATTTAGTCCACATAAACGCGGTACGCAATCAGACTTACTGTGCTATCTGCTACAGGATAACTGTAACAGTCAAAGCAGTCGAACGATGTGAAGGCTGTCTCCAAAAATTTGAGCAAGCCGATAGAGCGTTTCTAAATGCCGGAAACGGAATACCGGTAGTAGCGACTCTAAGCGAAATCCGAGATCTGTGCGACCGTAGTATTACGTATGTGACGAGAGGTGCATAAAATTAAATTAAGAACAAAATTGAAATCCGATCTCTCGAACATACCGAACTAATTCAAGAAAACAAGGGAAGAGAGCTCTTCCTCCCTTGTACTAAAGGTTTCAATAATCACTACTTGATCGTCGATTGCAGTACACAAGGATGTCGGTCATTTTCAACTCCTGTTGGCCAAGAAGAAAGCGAGAAGAAGAAACAAAAGAGGTTTTGCGCGCCCTGAATACTGCTAGACTTATAATGGGTCTCAAATGCGTCACCACGATAAGCGGACGCCCGATGTATCAACGATTCGGCAACCATTGCAAGATTTGCGAAAATTGCTATATAACAATGTCAAACGAAATGCAAAAGGAACACGTGGCCGTGGCGCCACACCTCCTGATTCATATGAATTTTCTCTATAATCAAGAAAAATGCGCTATTTGTCGAAAAGAGATGGTAAGGTATAACGACGCCGAGGAATGTCAGGACTGCCTTAACACATTTGAGCATGCAGACATCATACGCCTGAAACTCGGGTGGGGTTACCCATGTATTAAACCAAATAAATGCCAGAGAGCCGGCCAAACCAACCGAAGTGTGACCGCCGTTCGCTGTTAACAATGCTTAAGTAGTCTTGTAAATACAAAAAAAAAACAGAAAAAAAAACACAAAAGAAGAAACGATGAAAAAATAATTGATCTACGCAGAAAAAAAATATATATATTCAATAAACAAAAGAAAAGACCTATTATATTGAAAAAAAAAAATATATATATAAATAAATAAATAAATAAATAAATAAATTTATATGTAAATAATAAAAAAATTTTTATACAAAAAAATATATATATCTTTGTAAGAATATCTATTTAGCAAGTATAAAAAGGGGGCCACATTATAATATATTACTTAATATTTAGAGGCGATATTTGAGAATATTTACAACAAGCATATCTATTTAGCAAAAAAAAAAAAAAAATATATATATATTATAAACAATGTTTAATAGGTAACAGAATATTTAGAAATGTTTACTGTAGACATATATGGTGTGGAGATTGCATCTCGATAAAATAGCTTGCTCTAATCCTAGCACAATTATTCACAGTTCATGAGATGCCATATCCGCACAATATATCTTTCGCCAAATAGTTAATAAACAAACGAATAAATAGATAAATAAGTAAGCATAAAGAATATGTACACAAACATACGATACGTACATCGCCGAAAAATCATTTTTAATGTGCTATTTTAATTCCACCAGCGTGTCTTCATAGTTAAGTAAATAATAACAAATAAATGAATAATTAGAAACACGAGAGAAACATAGAAAGGGGATTCGATGATTACCCTTTTTCTTTCCTGTTTTCACCCGAACAAAATGTATGTATATAGCGAAGAAAAGTATATAGATAAACAATTATAAGAGAATGATACTAATGATAAACGGGGAAAAAGCAGTACGCATTTGATTATCATTAATATATATATATAAATATATGAATAAACTCCCTTCTCACCAAAGAATTACTCTCTAACAAAGAGAGCAACGCAGAGCTTCACAAGCGTACCTGAATAGTCGAGTAATTAGCAACAAAGGAATAAGCCATTGACAATCACAAAAGAAACCGAAAGGGAGGGCCAAAGGCCGTTTTTCTTTTTCTAATTCATTCATAAATATATATAAAGAAAAAAACCCATAGATAAGTATGTTTAAACTAATGATACAGCGAATAAGTTATATAGAAACAAATAATATAAGAAGTTTTCCTCCTATAAAAATAATGATAATAATAATAATGGGGGACATGTACGCCACCATATGAAAAAAAAACGTATCTGTATACTTGACCTCGCCAAAACAATGTAGAAACTCTGTAAGCGTCTTAAATATTGTAAAGTAATTAACCACCAATAAATAAGTAACCAGGAACACGAAAGAAAAAAGGAAGGGGATTTGGTGGTCGCCTTTTTCTTTCCTGTTTCTATATAAAACAGATATACCTATCTACACGAGTAAATAGGTAAACTAAATCGTAGAGATCGCTAAGATAAGCTTAAGAACAGCAAAAATTTGTTATACCTAATATCGCGAGCAATAAGCACAATTGTTAAGTACCTATGAATAACGATTAAACAATTGTAATATTAACTATCGCCCAGAACGCATAACTTCAGCAAATTTTTCTCTCGAAAGGTAATGATTTTTTATACGAAAAAAAAAATAGGTCTTTTAGCGAGAATTATTAGTAAGATGATGGTTACGTAAATCACAATACCTTGATTTAAATAATCCTTTGATGGCACAATCACTTCACTGATAAAAAGTATATACATATACATATAATTTGAACTAGTAGAGACTTTCTCCTTCTTGCAACAAAAATCATTCGAGATTTTCTAATAGGGGGATTTCTTTCCATTGCTGTCACTCTCCCTTACATTCCATGCGAGGTAAGAAACCTCGCAAATCCATACATTAAGTAAAATTAGTTGAACCACTTTTATCCGCGTCAACCAGCCAATCAATCCCGCACTCGTCACTCATATTTAACGAAAAAGGAAAACTCGACGAGGTACACTGCGATGCCCACGCTGGCAAACTGACGCTAAACTGCATCGAAAACGGCATCCGTGGGCCTGCAAACACGGAGTAAGACCCTTAGGGTAGGGGAAGCCACAGATGCTTCGCCGAGGTAAAGACCAGAAGGTGTGAAAAAACGGAGAGATAAAAAAGGGATGTAAGGATTAGACAGTAAAACCCCGGAACATACACGTGTTCCGATATTCGAACTTATAGTACAATAATATCATTTCTGAAGTAAGAGGAAGTCTCATATTATTATATTAATTAACCGACTGTCACATCAGTAATTGTGATTTATCAAACTATCAACGTATACATACATGTATTCTTATACACACGACAAAAAAAAAAAAAAAATAATAATGACATACATATATATATATCCATATATATATATATATATATATATATATATATATATATATATATACATAAATAATAAGCAAGCAAAATAAGGAGACTAACTTCTTGTAAGAGAAGAAACTTTTAAAGAATTATCACTCGAGTCCCAAAGCAAGAGGAGTTTGCAAACGAGGCAGCTGTATCACCGAATTAATTAACCACCTAAGAAGACAGCTGACGACAGATGGGCACCACATTTGTCATATATATATAAGACGGAAGCGTATCTGTCGTTTTAAGAGATTGAGGACGCATAATCCAAAAAATCCACATGCAGAGTGTATCATCTCAAAGAATGCTTCCGCAATTTAGAAGGCAACGTCATGCGCATTATCTTATGCGGAGTTAAACTCGATGACGCTCACCTGGCCAAAAAGATAAGCCGACTACCAACGGAAGGATAACGGGCGGGTAACCGTCATCAGGGCGATGTAAAACTGGAGCCAAAGAACAAATATAGCGAGAAGTCCGAAAATCTATAGAATGCGCTCACCTCAGTGAGAACATATGGAAAACGTAATCCCTCAAGCTACTCCGTACACCCAGAATGAAAAACAGATCAAAATATTGAGGATAAGAGGGAAAAGGAGAGAGAGCATCAGAAAAGAGTATAAATACTCAAGGAAGTCAGGGAAACCGTCACTTTAAATCTTTCTTGCAACCAAGGTCTAAGGTCTGCCAAGGAAGACTACCAAAGAGCTGAACAGTCGAGAATGGAAGCCGTCATCAAGAATATCGACATAGCGAAATTGAGCCGTGGACGACATGAAGTCCAAATTATCCGGACTGAATCGCCCTTGCTCTTCTGGGTACGGCTCAAGACTGGAGAAGCGGCTCTAACGGATTTGATCATCGACCTTATGATATACATGGGCCGACGAGAACGACAAATGAGCCTCTGGCCCAACCAAATCACCACAGGGGAGGCAGTGGCAACCAGGGACGACCGGGGCGAATGGCAGCGCGGCGAGATCCTGAAGGTAGACCGGACTCGCAGAAGAGCCATGGTCGCGCTGGCCGATTGGGGCCGTACCACCTGGAGACCCTTCCGAGAACTTTATCAGCCCGAAGAAAGATTCCGGAAGCTCCCTTGGCAAGCCATTGCATGCGGGTTAGCGCATGTGGCTCCGCCAACATCCACGGACACATGGCCCGGAAGGACAAGGGCCCTATTACGCATTCTGGCGGAAGGAAAAAGAGGGTGGATACGCTTCCAGTACCCACTCAGGCCGGGAGCAGCACTAGTAACTGCCACCATCCTCGGACCCAGGAGCGGCCATGCATTAAGGAAAACCATCCACCTGAGGGAGGCCCTGATACTCCTAGGGCACGTACAAGGGGAGGAGAATCGCGTCACAGAAAACACCTTCCCCGCTGCTTAACAAAAAAAAAAAAAAAAAAAAAAATAATAAACATACATATACAATTATTGTAAAAGGAAAAAAAATAACAATAAAAAATTTTTTTTTAAATTTTTTTTTTCAATAAAAACCTTTTTTTTATCTACTATTAAGTATCCCATGCAACCTTCTCCTTTCAAAGAAATTATATAAAAAATAAATAAGTAAAATAAATAAATAGATAATATACGTATATACATATAAGAGAGCAAAATATATATAAAAATAAGAAATGAAGGGAATAATAATAAAAAGTATATATACATATATATATATATATACATAATTTATATACATACATATATAAATAACTATTAAACTTAGAAAGCGTCCAACGACGAATTTTAGATAACTTAAAATTAAGATAACTATAAGTTAATTCTGTATCAAAACGAGAGTTTATATTTCTTTCTCTTTATTTTCTGGATAGTGATCGAACTTTTAACTAAATTTAAAGACCCACCGTAAAAGAAAAACGGTAGCGTAAAGAAAATGCGCATGCCGACAGGTGGACCCACGCAGGTCGACGAGTAAATAAAGCTTGAACAAAACACTAT
Source organism: Solenopsis invicta (assembly GCF_016802725.1). Lineage (NCBI taxonomy): Eukaryota > Metazoa > Arthropoda > Insecta > Hymenoptera > Formicidae > Solenopsis > Solenopsis invicta. The sequence goes on from NC_052666.1 coordinate 9,911,266, forward strand.
CTCGAAAGACGGGTTCAGGTAAAAACACCTTGAAAAAAGAGAAAGAAATACTTTAATAATCCGCATACGTATAAGAAAACTATATATATATTTATATAGATATATATAAATATATACTATAATAAGAAAAAAATGAGAAAGAAATTTATATTGTAAAAAAAGTACGAAGGGATTAAGAGAAAGCTGTATATTTTTCCCTTCCTGCTCTTTCCTTAGAACCTCAGGACGCACATCTAAGAGAAATCTTACATGTGGGTCCTCCCTTGAAAAGGAAATTTCCCGCGAAAGAAAAGAATTATCCTTCTTACTCTGCAAATGTTGTGTACCCCCAACATTTGTCTAAGGCGGGGGGTGTTACGTCCTGCGGAGTAACAATTCTTTTCTTTCGAAGTCGATGCAGCCAAGCAACCGAAAAATTGCGAAAAGATGGCCTATCTTAATCGCGCGGATACGCTAAAATTGTCCGGTCGAGTCAATACGGTTGGTCTACCCTTGACACGTGCCGATTTTGGGCGGAAGCAAGCGTTGAAACGCGGATGATTGACCTCACCGACTCGAAACACTTGTCGCGCAATTAATAGGTAGGGCGTGGGCAATAATAAGAGACGGTACACCTGCGGATTAAAATCCCATAGGAACCATAGGCAGAATCAGGTATAAAAGGAAGGAGCTTCGGAGCTCGCGAGCACTTACTTACTTTCTTACAATCATTTACAGTCACTTACGGGCACATACCGCACCTTTTTCATTCTGATCAATCGCTCATTTTTCGCTTCGCGATTCACTCTAGTTCGATCCGGCGCACATTCCGTGACATTATATGTCCGAGTTTGTGACGTTCGGATTCGTATTCATCGTACTTAAATTCGACGCGGCATTGTGAGATCCGAACACTCTGAGTGCCAACCGTCGACCAACCGTCCGCCGTTGTAAGCTGAATCCGCTCTGCCAACCACTAAATCGTTCGCACCTTCAAAACTTCACCCAACAGTAAGTCTCAGCCGTCCATTATTTTTATATTTTTATTTTTACTCTTTATAAGACTACCTTCTCTCTCTCATAAGATATTTGTTATATTTTTCAAAACACTCATATATTCAGTATTATCGCACTACCCTTCCTTTTCTCCCTCTATTACTCTCAGTCTCTTTATTTCCCGCAGGATACAGTCGAGCTCTTTCGATTGGGTCCGCGACTCTTTTATTTCCCGTAGGATACTATCGAGCTCTTTCGATTGGGTCCACGACTCTCTTTATTTCCCGCAGGATACAGTCGAGCTCTTTCGATTGGGTCCACGACTCTCTTTATTTCCCGCAGGATACAATCGAGCTCTTTCGATTGGGTCCACGACTCTCTTTATTTCCCGCAGGATACAGTCGAGCTCTTTCGATTGGGTCCGCGACTCTTTATTTCCCGCAGGATACAGTCGAGCTCTTTCGATTGGGTCCGCGACTCTTTTATTTCCCGTAGGATACAATCGAGCTCTTTCGATTGGGTCCACGACTCTCTTTATTTCCCGTAGGATACAATCGAGCTCTTTCGATTGGGTCCACGACTCTCTTTATTTCCCGCAGGATACAGTCGAGCTCTTTCGATTGGGTCCGCGACTCTTTATTTCCCGCAGGATACAGTCGAGCTCTTTCGATTGGCTCCGCGACTCTTTTTATTTCCCGTAGGATACAATCGAGCTCTTTCGATTGGGTCCATGACTCTCTTTATTTCCCGCAGGATACAGTCGAGCTCTTTCGATTGGGTCCACGACTCTCTTTATTTCCCGCAGGATACAATCGAGCTCTTTCGATTGGGTCCACGACTCTCTTTATTTCCCGCAGGATACAGTCGAGCTCTTTCGATTGGGTCCGCGACTCTTTTTATTTCCCGCAGGATACAGTCGAGCTCTTTCGATTGGGTCCGCGACTCTTTTTATTTCCCGTAGGATACAATCGAGCTCTTTCGATTGGGTCCACGACTCTCTTTATTTCCCGCAGGATACAGTCGAGCTCTTTCGATTGGGTCCGCGACTCTTTTATTTCCCGTAGGATACAATCGAGCTTTCGCGATTGGGTCCGCGACTCTCCTTATTCCCTGCTGGATACAATCGAACTCTCGTTCGATTGAATTCGCAATTTTCTTTGCTTCCAGCGGAAACGAAGAATTCCGTTCCTTTTATTAATTCAAACTTTTTCCTTTTGCTTTTCTTTTTTCTTCTTTCAAGAAGTTATAATATAAATTTTATTTCCCTTTATAAGAAAGAGAGAACGTAGCCTTAATTCTCAAATTCATTTTAGTGCGTAAGCGAGTCCCTGACCATAAAACTCGAAGAGCCATTAAGAACTGTCGGAGTCGCCGAAATAAGAAGCTCCGGAGGCTTGGCGCATCGTTATCGCTCTGCGGAAAATTACGCAATCAGCGAGCAAAAATTTCTGTTTTGCCTAACGCTCTAATTAATTTGAGTACTTCCGACGAACCGACCGACTCATCTCCGCCAGTCTCAAATCCGTCCCCCGAAGCACACTCTCTTTCCCCCTGTCGTTATCCTTCCCCCTCTTACTCTCCTGGATCTCATGTAGAACCAGATTTTAAACAACCACCAGGGTCACCGTCTTCTACCTTCGATCCTTTTGCAGAGCCCTTAGCATCTCCTCGGGATTCAACCTTTTCTCCTACAGATTTTCCTCCTACACCTTCCCCCGATTTTTTTTATCGTAATTCCGATTCACCTGTTCGAAGACCTCCGGAAGATCCATATTCCCCCGCGCTAGAGTTTCCCCAAGAAAACCCGCATTCCGATTCATTATTTACTCCCGAACAGGTAGAGAATATAGTAAATGAAAATATCGAAGCGAATCGAAGAGTACTCAATGAATTTGAAGAAATCTTCGACTCGCTCCAAAGCCTACCTGGATAACTAAAAATCCCTTGATCATAAAATACACCTACACATGCACACTTATATTCCGTTAAGCACAAATGTAACCAATTAGAATTTAAGTTTTTTTTTAAGAACATAAAGTTTTTCTTCTTTTTATTATACATGTTCTCTATTAACAAAAATGTCATTTGCAAATTAATAATTATTATTTTAGTCATCACCTATCATTGTAATTGGTTATTTCTTTTATTATGTTAAAATAAATTGTAATTCTTAGTTTCAATCATTTTTCTTTACTTCAATCACCTCTAATTCCCGCTCCGATAAAATTGCACTTCGTCCGATCCCGCGTAAAAGCGATTCGATTCGTTTACGCAAAATAAGGACTACACGAATGCAAGAGTCTGAATGAGAGTCATAGGTCGTCATTCTCGACACCTGACCTACATTCTGACTCACCTGACGCATTCGACTCGTCGCACTCGCCCGGAGACATGTGTGCGAGAGATTAGGCCTGTTCCGTCCTTCCTACCTCGCTCGAATTATTTCTCTATGTCTCTACCTGCCAACCGACCCGAGAGACTTATTTCGAGAATTCTGGACGTAACAACTTATTGAAAAGAAAATCTCCAAAGAAGTTTTATTCAACTTAGTCATAGGAAGAAAAAATAATGGAAAATCTATTGTACCATTTTATCTTCAGATAAGAAATCAGCTCTTTTTAAAATTGATATGATTTATCTTTATGGGGTGCTTTTCAATGCAGACCCCCACAAAACATGAAAGGGCATGTGAATATCTGCTTTTAAAAGAAAATTTTGATAAAATTGTAAAATGCAAGATAATATACTATTGCAATGGTTTTTAAAATAATATTGTATTATATCATTTTATCTTGAGATAAGAAATCAGCTCAGATTAACATAACTTATTTTTATGGGTTACTTTTCTATGCAGGCCCTACTATAAAACATAAAATTATAATGATATATGACTATCTCTTAAAATTAATAAAAGCTGAAAAAGATTTGTTCCATGTCGAATGTTATCTTTCTGAAAAACATTGAACTTATTTTATCTTGACAACGTCAAGATGAGTCATACATTTTTTCAAAAATGTGTACTTTAATTGTCCTAACTCAGTATAAAACCGAGAAGTCTGAGTTACTCTCGGTCAGTTTTGAGTTGAAAGTTTAATGAAAAATTCAGCAAGAAGTTTCATCAGAAGATCAGTAAGAAGTTTTATGAGAAGTTCTATAAGAAAAAGATTTCAAATGTTAGTTTTTCTTTTTTTCTCACGAAGATGGAACAAGAAGAAAATATAGTGCTGCAAGAGGAAATAGAAGATGAATTAATGGATGATTTTGATGATTTTGATGAAGATTTTGACGAAGATTTTGAAGTAGAAGAAGAAGAAGAAGATTTCGACCACGTTCTTTCTGACGATTCCAATTATGAAAGTGATACTGATGAAGAAACGTTTGACAAACAGCTTCAAGGAGGAAAGTTTCAAGATTTCAAACAGACAGAGATAAACACCTTTGATGACTCTAAAAAAATGTGCGTGATATATATTTTTTTCATCGAGAGAGACTACCCACATCATAAATACTGCTCCAAATGTGTAGTAAGTTTGCGTGCAGAATTTGAAGGTGCCTGTGCTGTTCGTAGACACAGGATTCGCAAAGTTGCAGATATTCACAAGAGATATTGTACAGAATGTGACACTCCGTTGTACCAAATTATGCCATGTAATTTGTGCTACATTTGTACAAATTGAACTATTTAAAAATTATATATTTATCAGTGTTTATTTTTTTTGTGTGTTTTTTTTTCTCCGATTTATTCAAAAATGGAGCATCTCGAACAAATGGAACTTCAATTATTGGAGCAGTGCCGTGCTATTACTACCTTGGTGCAGTGTTTCGCGTGGCTGCAACGATGTGAAGAGTGCATCGAGCAGCTCGAAGAACTTAGTCGCGCTAAGCGTCCTCGGCTCACCGTTGGATATAGACAATCTGTGGTAGCGAGGATCGCGCGACTCGCGGGTGAAAAGACTCTGTTAGAGAGACGTTTTGTGCACGTTGGTGGTGATTACGCGGGCACTAGTGATAACGCGGAAAGACTCGTTTGGCGAGAAATTGATACCGCGTTTAAGAATCGTGTTCTGATCGGTGCGGTAATTAATTCTAAACACATTGAACCGCGCCAGTTTTTTGAAGATGCGCGGGAAATTGTGATCAAGCGAGTTGGGGATGCTATACGAGAACATAATAGTGTAAAAGTGAACACCGTGTTCAATGGTGAGTTTACGAATATTTGTGGTGAACGTGACAATAAAAATGTTGCCACTAAAAACTGTGAACTTTATCACACTTCAAATCTACACGAGTGGTACGAGCAACGCGTCATTGAAGTCACGTTAGCGATGATCGATGAGTTCCAGGAACGTGATAGCGGATGGAAATTGTTGCGAATCTTAAATTTGACGGTGAACATTAACAAACATAATCCCTTGCACGCGGGGTGTAACATCACATTACCACGTGAAATAATGCTGAAACGAGCAGTGATCAACGTGAAATCTAAAGACAATGCGTGTTTTGCGTGGTCAGTCGTGGCTGCTCTGCATCCAGTCGAACGTCATACGGACCGAACATCTTCTTATCCACATTACGCCACAGTACTTCACTTCAACGGTATAGAGTTTCCAGTGGCGCTAAAAGACATTGCAAAATTTGAACGTCTGAACAGTGTCTCGATCAACGTGTACAGTGTCGAAAAGGAAGGAAAGAGTTTAAGCGTTCTTCCGATACGGCTCACCAGCGACAAAAAAGAGAGGCATATCAACTTGCTGTACGTACAAGATTCACGAAACGATAATCTTGGCCACTATGCGTGGATCAAAAATCTGTCACGCCTCGTGGGCTCACAATTAAGCAAGAAACAGCATAAAAAATACATTTGCAATCGGTAAGTATAATCATAAGAAGAAACGCATATTTTTTATGTACAAAAAAATATTTTAAAAGTATTTAAAAATTGTTTCTTTATTTTTTTCACAGATGTCTGCACTACTTTAGTTTCTGTGAAAAATTGGAGGCTCACACAGTGGACTGCAAAAAAATGAATGACTGCGCCATCCGACTGCCGAACGAGGAGGACAAGTGGCTTGAATTTAGTAACTATCGCAACAAGGAGCGCCTACCATTCATCGTGTACGCGGATTTGGAGTGTGTTCTGCGTAAGATGGATCCAGATAGAGAGGCATCGTATCAGCATCATGAGGTATTCAGTGTAGCATATTACGTAAAATGCTCGTATGACGATGCGTTATCATTTTATCGGTTTCGTCGTGGTAATGTTTGCGTTCCATGGTTCATTAATGAATTAAAAAACTTAGCACATAATGTAAATAATATTTTATCGACTAATGTCCCCATGGAATTAACACGAGACGATTGGGCAAAACATAACAGCACCACGCACTGTCATGTTTGCGAAAAACCGTTTGCGCTGAACGACACGCGGGTACGCGATCATTGTCACCTTACCGGTCGTTACCGTGGCCCTGCCCATTCAAACTGTAACTTAAATTATAAAAATTCACATTGCATTCCCGTAGTTTTTCACAATTTAGCTGGTTACGATACTCATTTTATTATTAAAGAAATTGCTACCGCGTTCGAAGGCGAGATCGATTTGCTGCCTATAACAAAGGAAAAATATATTTCTTTTACTAAACATTTTAAAAGCACCGAGAATAAAAAAAATAAGACAGGCATAAAATTAAGATTTATTGATTCATACAAATTTCTCGCTTCTAGTCTTGATAAATTAGCATCATTTCTAAACAAAAATAAACTACGGATAATGCAACGTGAATATTATAATTTATCCACAGCAAATTTTGATTTGCTAACGCGAAAAGGCGTCTTCTCATATGAATACGTTGATTGTTTGGAAAAATTAGAGGAGACCGAGTTACCACCGCGCGATTCATTTTTCAGTACATTAACAGGCGAAACGGTGTCGAAAAACGATTATGCACACGCCGTTAACGTGTGGCAGCGGTTCTCCATCCAAACGCTCGGAGACTATAGCGATTTATATTTGAAAACCGATATATTGTTATTGGCCGATATTTTTGAGAACTTTCGCGACAGTTGCGTTATCAGTTACGGACTCGATCCCGTATATTATTACACATTGCCCGGTTATACGTGGGATGCAATGTTGAAATATACACAAATAAAATTTGAACTACTGACGGACATTGATATGGTATTATTTATCGAGCGCGGTATACGTGGTGGTCTAAGTCAATGTTCCAATAGATACGCACAGGCCAATAACAAGTACATGTGTTCGTATGACCTATCGAAACCGTCGTCGTATCTAATGTACTATGATGTTAATAATTTGTATGGTTGGGCAATGTGTCAACCATTGCCCTACGGTGAATTTCGATGGATCAAAGACGCTGAGAACTTTGACGCGAGCGCAATCGCTCCGGATTCGCCTATGGGTTATATTCTCGAGGTGGACTTGGAGTATCCGCAACATCTCCATGACATGCACGCCGATCTACCGTTCTGTCCGACGCGCGATAAGCCGCTCGGAAAGCGGCAGGATAAACTTCTAGCGACGGTTTATGACAAAAAGCGTTATGTCATCCATTACCGCAACTTGCAGCAGTGCATGCGCCACGGTCTTCGTGTAACAAAAATTCACCGCGTACTACAATTTGCGCAATCTCCATGGCTTCGTAATTACATTCAGCTAAAAACAGATTTTAGAACTCATGCAAATAATGAATTTGAGAAAAATTTGTATAAATTAATGAATAATGCGGTATTCGGTAAAACTATGGAGAATGTGCGTAACCACGTCAATGTAAAATTATTAACTAAATGGGATGGACGGTACGGTGCGGAGGCAATGATTGCGAAACCGAATTTTCACAGTCGTAGCGTCTTTTCGGAGAATCTGGTCGCGATCGAATTGCGTAAACTCGAGGTGAAGTTCAACAAGCCAATTTATGTGGGTATGTGTATACTCGACGTATCCAAGACATGCTTGTATGAATTTCATCATGAATACATGGCACCATTGTTTCGCGAGAAATGTAAAATTATGTATACCGATACGGATAGTTTAATATATAACATTGAATGTGATGACGTATATGAAATTATGAAGCGTGATATTAATAAATTCGACATGAGCGATTACGCAGTTGATAATGTGTATGGTATTCCGCTCGCTAATAAAAAAGTGCCGGGGCTAATGAAAGATGAAAATAATGTCTGATTATGACTAAATTCATAGGGCTTAGAGCAAAGATGTATGCCTTGCGCGTTGATGGTAAAAAAGATACAAAGAAAGTCAAGGGAGTTAAGAGTAACGTTGTAGCAAAATCGATAACTTTCCATGATTATACGCGATGCTTGCAGGATGAAATTGAAATGACGCGACAACAGTCATGCATAAGATCTAAATTACATGAAGTATATACCGTGCTTGAAACTAAGATTGCTCTAAGTCCATACGACGATAAGCGATATATTGTACCCGGTTCTACTAACACTCTCCCATGGGGGCATTATAAAATACCTCAATAAAACACTTAATTTGTATATTGTATATATTGCAAACATTATAAATAAAATACTGAATTTTTTTTTAATATGTATGTATATATGCGAACTTTACAAATAAAACACTAATTTTTGTAAATATTGCAAATATTATAAATAAAACATTTTTTTTATAACATGTTTTAGAAATAAGCAACTCATTTTGTATTTTATATCTTTATATATTTTAATAAATGTAAGCACAAAATGCTTTATAATGTAATAATATGTTTATATATAATTTATTTACAACACACTATCCTTATGTATCCAAGAATTATGTGATTCATCGAATCCCAGCCATTTCACATAAACCTCATTTCCACTTTTGCGCAACACTTTTTCAACAAGATACACATCAGGATTAGCGACACGATGCAACTCGTATTCGTAGAATCCTCCGGCAACAGGTTTTCCACGGTAGTCTTCCAGGAGATACGTCACAGGATTTGTTTTCTGCACTTTGATGATTCTAAACACCTCCGTCGTCCAATTTGGTGTGTAACCTTTCTCAAAAGTTGTTTTGAATTTACTCACACGTACCGAATCACCCACTTTGAATCGCGCTGATTTGGCAATCTTAGGGTGGTTGTACACCATGGTTAAGAGTTTTTCAGCATTTGTGGGAGTAACATCGATGGGTCGCATACCAATAGTTCGGTGCTTTCTCATATTGTACTCCGATAAGAGACGTGGCAACAAATCGATCCATTTATAGCTTCCATTGAGTGTAAACTGTTTCCACATGTTGTTCTTCAACGTACGGTTGAACCGTTCGACCACCGACGCCTTCATTACAGAGTATGTAGAATAGTGATTAATGTTATGTTTTTTCAAAAGTTCTTGCACGTTTACGTTGTAAAATTCTTTTCCCATGTCGGTTTGCAAATTTTTTGGACATCTTCCATCGCCTCGAATTATCTTTGCCATCGCTGTAGCCATCTCAGTTCCACTCTTAGTTTTCAACGGCAAGGCCCATGCATACTTGCTCAGCACATCGATAACGGTGAGAATGTAATGGTAACCTTTGTTAAATCGCGTATAAGGACGCATCTCGACCACATCTGCCTGCCACAGATCATCGTATCCGTAAACTATGACATGTCTTCGCGGGAAATTTTTTCTTGCAGGGGAATGCAGTTCTTCCATCAGCCGTTGTTTCTCGGAACTTTTCTTCTTAGACATGTTTGATCACGATGTATGACACACGAATGACGCAGAGATATGATGTTTACTCTCTCTTCTATTTTGTCTTATCAGAAAAAAGCGTCATTATTTCAGGCTTATGTAGCGCAGTTTGTATGTTATTTTGGAACTCTATCATCCTCTTCTCGAATTCTTCCTGTCGATTTATCAAAATTTGTATGCTTTGTTGCACGTATCGTTTGTTTGCAGCATCATCATCGTCCACAGGTAGAGCTACACGTCGAATCTTGCGCGATCTTGCATCAAAGTCGGTTGCGACCACGCAAAGAGCATTGTCACGCACGTAATTTCTGAGTGATCCATTCCATTGGTAGTATGGTTCCGCTCCACTTTTTCCGAGTGATATTCCAAACTTGTTTATTTCGACGTTGACTAAATGATTTTGTATCGTGCGGTTTTAATTTATAATAAGGCCGACCTCGCAAAGTTCTTCGATTATTGACAGAATCTCATTATCATGAGCGTTGTTGCCAGCTCGACGAGAAGCGTCGAGCAATCGAAGGCGGTCCACTAGTTCGTTAGGATCGTCCCAATGAACGTAATCGATCTTGTTATCAGTCAACCTCATGGTGGATGATATCACGCCTTTACCCTTTTTTGTACCCATAAGCGGAGCGATGATTTGCTTATATTTGTATCCCTTGTTACCCATGATGGGATTATCGGCGCTCCAACTACGTCTATGAGCATTCGTTTTTAACAGTATATTTTTATACGTTTGTTTGTCATCCTCGGTAATAATAGCTTTATCGGGAAGTCTCTTGAAAATCAACTCGTATAATCCTGGTGTACCATTGTACTTTACTTTACCTATGATTAATTTGTCATCTTTGTTGATGTCAAATCGTTTGTCTCCGAGCCTCATACCATCTTTCCCGAAAAATACACCGTACACATAATCAACCTCGTTTTGTTTGTCGTTAGCAAAGAGCAGGTCCACGTACTTTCGTCCCAATGGTCCCAGCTGACTATACAACACATCACGCTCTTCTGGTAGTTGCAAAACCTCTCTGACAGACGTTTCAAATGTAGATTTCATTTTGACATCTTCTTCCTCCGGTATGAATGGTAGTAGTGGTGGGTTTTGCGGTTTTATCGGTGTAGATTCAAACGTTTGTTCAAAACTAAACGTTGATGAATCCAAGGTGTCCTTGTCGTCGCCATAGTCATCATTCAATTGTATCTTGCGTTGCTTTCTTGGTGGTGGTGTTAATTCAAACAATCTATCACTATTACCGCTAAACTCATGTTTTCTTTTAATGATTTTTTTCGCAACATTAGCTTCTTCCTTAACATCTTTCACGACATTGACTTCTTTCTTAATTTTTCTTTTCACAGCATCAATGACTTTTCTTTTAATCGGCCGAAAGTTCTCGGTGTCTTTAACAAAATTGACATTGTTCTTAATTGGTTGAGATTTCTCAGTATTTTCAACAATCTGTTTTAGAGGTTCGACGATGGGTTTAAACTGTTTCTCCAACGCTATATCTTCCTCTATTTTACCAGTTTTCAAAGAATGATATTTTTTACGAATCAAATCGCTCGTTTTTGCAATCTGCTTTGCTATTCTCTCACGATCCTCGATACTGTTGTTGTTGTTCATGTTGGAGGAGAAACGTTGCTTACTTAACGTATCGTCAACAACTAACCACGTTACGGTACCGCATAATCGTTAAATCCTTTTCTGTATCGCCCGTTGTTAAGCGCACTATCCTTGTCTATTACTAGGAATCCATACTTTTGTTGCCAACAAGTACTACACAATTCACAAAAATCTTCGTACGACATGTCGGTGTTTACATGATCGTTGTATACATGTTTGAGGTTGGTACCATCTTGTTTGAATAAGATTAACAAATTCGCATTGTCACGTATAAGATGTTTCGGTATCTTTGCATACGTCTGACAGAGATAGAAGCTGTCAACATCCATGTGACGACCCATTGTAAAGTACTCTTTTATAACATCTTGCTTGTCACATGCCACGTCATCAAAGATAAAAATGGAATTTGGAAGCGCCTCGTTCGGTGGAACGACGTCGTTGTTGTTGGAAAATGTAAAATAACCAATTTCATCTATCGGTGTCAATAAGTTCTCCAAGTATTGATATTTTGGTTGTTGCAGTGATTTTGAGTACACATACACGTTCTCGAAGCGCACACCATGTGGACTTTCCATTAAGCTTATCAACACGTTTGTCTTGCCACAGTTTGATGGACCACAGATGATACCGCGTATAGAAATCGGTAACATGTTTCCATGCTTACGCATCTTTTTCTCAGACATTAACTGTATTTTATCATCAAAATTTATCACTTCAATCACCTGCAACTGTCGCACGAACCGCATATTTGTTCTCTCTCTTACACTCTTTCTCTCTATAACGATAAAAAAGAAAATGAAAAACGATACCGAAAGCTGGCCTATTTATAGAAGCGCGTTGAGCGAAAGAGCTTAGTATACAAAATGTTTTGTGTTGGATAATTGCTACAGACTCAGTTTAACGATTGATAAAAAAATTGTGTTGAATGTCGAAGAAACGTAAGGGTTGTGGCTTATTGAACAGCGCGATAAATGCACATCCTTTCGAATTGCATATCCCCGGATGTCAGTTTTGCGGTCCGGGAACGCATTTAGAAAAGCGATTGACTAGAGGCGACCGAGGCATTAATCCGTTGGACACGGCGTGTTGTGAGCACGATATAGCCTATTCGCAAAGCAAAGATCTCGCTAAACGACACGTGGCCGACGATATACTCGCAACAAAAGCGCGAAAACGCATTACTGCAAAAGATTCGACTCTCGGGGAGAGAGCTGCTGCTGCAACCGTTTGGGCAGCTATGAAGGCTAAGACAAAACTCGGCATGGGTTTGAAAAAAAAAATGAAGAAGAAAAAGAAGGCAACGACGAAAAAACGAATACTTCCGGTGGCGAAACGCGGTGGTTTCCTACCAATTCTACCGTTGTTGGGAGTCCTTGGTTCAGTTGCTGGTGGAGCGGCGGGAATCGCAAAAGTGGTTAACGATAATAAAGCGGCACAGCGTCAACTGGAAGAACTGAAACGCCATAATCGTGTCATAGAAGGTGGTGGAGTTTATCTTGCTCCATACAAGCACGGACGAGGAATCTCGAGAAAAAGAAACGTCAAAAAAGAAGCATTAAAAATGCCAAAGGGTGCGACTACCAACGTACAACTGCAACAACTGGCAAACCGTATACGCATTCCATATTTCAGAGGTGTTTTCATGCGTACCACCTTACCAACAGATAGAGTATATAGAAACGAGAGCGGTATCGTGAATTTGGACAATGCTAAGGGACCTGGCACTCATTGGGTGGCGTATGCAAAGACAGGGAATCGCGTTATATATTTCGACAGTTTTGGTAACCTTCGTCCACCGAGAGAATTGGTGCGATATCTAAACGTCACACAAATTGAATACAATCGCATGGCTTATCAACGTTACAATCAAAACAATTGTGGACAACTTTGTTTGCAATTTTTACAAACCGTTGAAGATCAGTTTAAAAATTGACATTGCAATGCTTGAAACTCAGTACTCGCTCAGACATGTCATTGACGTTTACACTGACAGGCAAAAGTAGCATCTTCGCGGTAAGCTACTTTCCAGCCGTAGATTTGAGCGACGATGATTACGAGCTCGGCTTGACAGACTTTGAAACCTACTACACAATACCTAATGTAAACTCATCAAATAATAAATTTTACTATGACAAGGATGATAAGGAAATTATCATTCCCGAAGGATCGTATGAACTGCGTGACATAAGCAAGTATCTGAAACGTGCAATTTTACAATCTCATCATCTTGATGTCGATGGTATTTCAATTGCAACGCCGGTTGTCCGCGGTGATATGGTGTTCGATGACGGTGAGAAAGGAGAGTTCCCGATAATGATCCGCGCGAATAACAATACGATGAAGAGTGAGGTCAACTGTGCCCATCAAATAAATTTTACCAAACCCAATAACATTGGCTCGCTGCTAGGATTTTCATCGAGTCGTATACTAGAGCCTCAACAGTGGCATGAATCAGATGCACCGATAAATATTATCAACGTAAATATTATTCGCATAGAATGCAATGTAACCACGGGGGCGTACAGCAACGATAAGTGCGTGCACACGATACACGAGTTTTCACCGAGGGTACCACCAGGATATAAGATATCGGAAACGCCATCACAGATCATTTACCTTCCAGTCATCGCACGGAGCATTTCAGACTTAACGATTCGCATTGTGGATCAAGACGGTCGATTGCTCGATTTTCGCGGAGAGGAAATCACTGTTAGACTGCACGTACGGAGACAGAGACGATAACGTGACATGCTCGTGTTCAACGAGCAGGCAAAACAATCAAGAAACACAAGTTATAACAAAGAGACGACAACGACGACGACGCCAATCAAGAATATTCAATTGTCTGGCAAAAGAAAACTCATCACATCAAACATACAATTTTTGAAATCATTGGGATTCACTGTACGAAATGGTTGATATCTTGAACGTTAAAGGTGAACCGATCTTTGACGATCGCATCATCAAGATGGAGACTCACACGTATAATCCGTATGCCAACACGACATTTGGGAATAGCGATGAGATAAGGATACCAATACAGCAGCAAGATTTATATACGTTACCGTGTGAAAGTTTTCTCTACATCGAAGGAAGATTGACGACAAAGAATGCAAATGCTAATACGCCAGTGCTTGGTTTTAATTGTGTAGGGTACATGTTTGATGAAATTCGATATGAACTCAACGGTGTGGAGATTGATCGCTCTAGAAACGTTGGAATGACTAGTATGATGAAAACTTATGTATCAATGTCGGAGTTAAACATAAGAAATCTATTACATGCTGGATTTCCATATGGGGATAGAATAGAAACATTTGATGGATATTTTAATTTTTGTGTACCGCTTAACGTGCTATTGGGATTTTGTGAAGATTACAAACATGTAATAGTTAATGCTCGTCATGAGTTAATTTTGATACGAGCGCGCAATGATAACAATTGTCTTGTGGGAGATCCAGCGATGGAACCGAAACTTGAATTATTCAAAGTGCAATGGCGTATGCCTCATGTTATGTTAAATGAAGTCAACAAACTATCCATGTTGCGAACCTTGCAGAGCGGGCGATACCTGAGTGTGAGTTTCCGTTCATGGGATCTATATGAGTATCCCTTATTGCCAAGTACGACGAAGCATTCCTGGGCAGTTAAGACTGCAACTCAGCTAGAAAAACCACGATATGTCATTTTTGTTCTGCAAACTAATAGAAAAATTATGAGAGCTGACAAGAGATACCTCGATACCAGTAAAATAACCAATGTAAAACTTTATCTAAACTCTGAATTTTATCCTTACGATGATCTGAATCTAGACTTTGGTAAAGGCAAATATGCTCTCTTGTATGACATGTATGCACGTTTTCGTCCGTCTTATTATCAACATAAATGTTTGGAACCGATGTTTGACGTAGCAGCATTTAGATCTTATGCTATGGCTGTCATTGACTGCTCGCGACAAAACGAGTCTATTAAGAGCGCTACAGTTGATGTGAGATTGGAATTTGAATTGAAAGAGAATGCACCGGCAAATACTAGCGCCTACTGTCTCATTATACACGATCGCGTGATTGAATATTCCCCATTGACCAACGTAGTGCGCAAAATCATGTAAAAATACTGCCATATAAAAATCAAGATGTTTTGTAATAAGAAGCAGTCTCGAAAAATTACTCGTTATGGTCGTGCCAACATTTGTAGACCTGCAAGGTTTTATTGTTAGAAGAAGATTTGTCGTGAAGGAAGTGGCGGTATTGAGACAGAAGAACGTTCTCTCACATTACATTTTTACAAATTCTATACCATGGGACGCATTGCTAAAATCCGAAAAGTCTTGCGTTTCTTGGTTGACTGCTTATCATCATGGATTGCAATGGCACGATGGGATGGTCCCGTATTGGATGGCGAAAGATCTGATTACGAGAGCTGTGTATGGAATGATAAAGAATGATGACATTGATGGTGACGACGGCGATGACGACAATGAAGATCTTGTATATGTTAAGGGATATGAAAAACAAGAGTGGTTGAAAGATATGCTGGATGCTGATGCGAGAGATAATGTAGTCATCAAGACCATGGATGCTGATTATGAAGACATAGAATCTTTGAATAAATTATATGCTACTAACACTATGCAATGTGGAAAACATGTTAAGAATTGCGCATTACAAAATGTATTTAAAATGTATAATTGGTGGTCACAACGCCAAAAGAAAAATAGTAATATTTGAAAAAATAAAAATATAAAATACATAAATATATATATTTTTTTTCTTTCCCTATCCCGATAGTTAAGAATCAATAGTGGTATAATAATGATTCAATAGTAGTACGATTATGGAACAACGCGGTTCGATAGACGTTCGATCATGGAACAATGTGGTTTGATAGACGTTCAATTGATGTTCAATTATTGATCAATGTGGTTCAATAGACGTTCGATCATAGAACAACGCGGATCAATAGACGTTCGATCATGGAACAATGTGGTTCGATAGACGTTCGATCATAGAACAACGCGGTTCGATAGACGTTCGATCATGGAACAATGTGGTTCGATAGACGTTCAATTGATGTTCAATTATTGATCAATGTGGTTCAATAGACGTTCGATCATAGAACAACGTGGTTTAATTGATGTTCAATTAATGTTTAATCATTGTTTGAGTATATATTATTGCCATAGAAGATAAAGCGTTAGTCATACTATGCGAGCGAGAACAATGTGTGTGGGCGAGAGAGAGAGAAAACCATGTACAATAGCCATAACTTGTGCGAGCGAGAGCGCACAGGAGGGAGGGAGACAGAGAGAGACAGAGAGAGAGAGAGAGAGAGAGAAAGAGAAAGAGAGAGAGTGATAGAGAGAGAGGGAGGGAGAGAGAAAACAATACGTTTATTCCCAAATAACTGTTATTTGCTAAACTAATTTTTTAATAAATTAATATAAAATTTATATTAAATTGATATTAGGTTAATATTAACCTAATATAAACATAATAAAAATTTATATTAATTTATTAAAAATTAGTTTAGCAAATAACAATTTGGAAAAAAAAATTATTTTAATTATTAGTTTGATATAAAAAATTATTTTAATTAATAATCGAAAATAAAAATTATTTTAATTAATAGTTTGATATAAAATTAATATACATATAATTAATTTAATTAATAGTTTGATATAAAATTAATATAAATTTAATGCGAGCGAGAACGCGCAGGGGAAAGGGAGAGAGAGAGTGATACGTTTATTCCCAAATTATGTTATTTACTAAACTAATTTTTTAATAAATTAATATAAAATTTATATTAAATTGATATTAGGTTAATATTAACCTAATATATACATAATAAAATTTTATATTAATTTATTAAAAATTAGTTTAACAAATAACAATTTGGAAAAAAATTATTTTAATTATTAGTTTGATATAAAAAATTATTTTAAATAATAATCTGATATAAAAATTATTTTAATTATTAGTTTGATATAAAATTAATATAAATATAATTAATTTAATTAATAGTTTGATATAAAATTAATATAAATTTAATTAATTTAATTAATAAGGGGGGGGGCTCCCTTCCCCATCCCACTCTTCCTCCCGTGTCACGTGACTTCCCCCACCCCAAATTGGGTTAGAACCGGCCCCTTATATCTACTGTTAAACAATACTTTTTTTTCTTAGCTTTATCCCCACTTCTCAAAAATCAGGGAATCGCACAGTATATATATTATCTTTGAGACTGTTCACGCGATGCTACAATGTTTTGTTTTTTGCTTGTCACACGTACAGCACACACATACGACATCTAACGTCGTATGTTTATTATTTAACTCGAAATGCCATGAGTTTGGTCAACTTCAGAACAAAAAGAATTACGGCTCAGTGCGTTATACTTTTTCGTAATACTTGAACAAAAGATACTTAAAGAGTAATACAATTGTTCTATCATTATGGATATGCATAATAGTGACATTCCATCAACTTCCGATCCTGTTGTGGATGTCGTGCACGTAATTAAACCGACAAACAGTAGGATGAGTAAGATAAATCATGAAAAACGTCGTAATACAAAACATTACCAAACAGCAGGCAAGCGGTTAAGCAGGCGAAAATCGAGAGTTATTAAAAGGTAATGTAATAATAAGAAATTGACACACTGCATCAAAATTTGCCTACAAATGTTATAAAAAGATTATAACATTTTAATGTTTGTAATTGATTTGTGTTTAATTCAATCTATGTGTAAGAAGATGATTTACATAATAATAAAGTATATTGACAGAAATAGATAGATAGATAGATAGACAGATAGATAGATAGATAGATAGATAGATAGATAGATAGATAGATAGATAGATAGATAGATAGATAGATAGATAGATAGATAGATAGATAGATAGATAGAGAGAGAGAGAGAGAGAGAGAGAGAGAGAGTGTGTGTGTGTGTGTGTGTGTGTGTGTGTGTGTGTGTGTGTGTGTGTGTGTGTGTGTGTGTGTGTGTGTGTGTGTGTGTGTGTGTGACGTAGATGTATCAGATTTTGTTTTAATTTGGATATAAATATTAATGCAATAATTGTCCCCTATAATATATTAATGTTGACTTAATATCTCATAAGGGAAGGATCAGGTGAGTCACCCTGGGATTTCGATCACAATTTTTTTACTTATTCTACAGACGAAAAAAAGTTTACGTCTCCCGGCATTTGATCTAATAGGCCTTAGTTTTGAAATAATAAATTTGTGAAAATTGGCCATACCGCGGCGTGCCATATGAGCCTTCCCGGTAAGTGTTCTTCCAACTAATGCAGTCGGCTCCGTGCGTTAGATGCTTGCTTCACAATCGTACGAACCGGGTTCGCTCCCGGATATGTGCAATATTTTTATTTTTAATAAGTGTATTTATCTTGATGATATTGATATGGTATGCAAATTTCTAAAATAGAAAATTTAATTTAATATCACTTTCTAAACATAAATTTAAATTTAATTTGAAGGGAATTTGAATTCAAGTAATAATATTTGAAATAATAAATAGGTAATAATAATAATAATATATAAGTTATTTGAAATGGATAACATAGGTAACGTATCTAAATTTTCAAATTGTTTAAATTTAACACTGGTATTTTTCTTCTACAATTAATTTTTTTAAAAACTAGAATTTTAAAATACTGTTAATATTATTTCCAATTAAATTTTAAATTAAACAATTTGAAAATTTAGATACATTACCTTTATATGTTATCCATTTCAAAGAACTTATATATTACTATTATTATTATTACCTATTTATTATTTCAAATATTATTACTTGAATTCAAATTCCCTTCAAATTAAATTTAAATTAATGTTTAGAAAGTGATATTAAAATAAATTTTCTATTTTAGAAATTTGCATACTATATCAATATCATCAAGATAAATACACTTATTAAAAAAAAAAATATTGTACATATCCGGAAGCGAAACCGGTTCGTACGATTATAAAGCAAGTACGTAACGCACGGAGCCGACTGCACTGATTGGGAGAACACTTATCGGGAAGGCTCATATGGCGCGCCGCGGTATGGCTAATTTTCACAAATTTATTATTTCGAAACTAAAGCCTATTAGATCAAACTCCGGAAGACGTAAACTTTTTTTCGTCTCTAGAATAAGTAAAAAAATTGGGATCAAAATCCGAGGGTGATTCACCTGATCCTCCCCTTGTCAGCAAAATTACAAATTGTAAATTCAATTTTGCGAAATATTGATTTAACGTTCACAGAAATCTGTAGAATCTTTTACATGTTGTAATTCAACATTGATTCTACATTTATTTAACGTATAAACAATCTAGATTTTATATATATTATAAACGTTATATATTTTTAAATAATTAAATAAAAGAAATATATAAAACTTGTTATTCACATTGTTAAAAAAATTAAATTTAAAAAAATTTTACAATGTACTAACTTTACACATTTATTTTAGCTATTTTTTTATAATATAAAAGTAATTCCTATAAATCTTCATAAAATTTATGAACACTATAATTTTTTATAATTGTTTACTGATATTAATAAATGTTTATTATTTTTATTAAACAATTAAAAATTTTTTATAAAATTGTGTTTTATTATTTATTATATGCATATTGCAGAAAATTCTAATTAATTTTATTCTATTTACATGACTTTCTTTTCTTTTTTATTTTCATGACTTTATTTTTATTTCCCTTTTGTAAAACTTGTTTAACAAAATTACAGTAAAATGTAAATATAATATCAACAGATTTTTATTATAAATACAGACGTAAAAGTTCTAATTTATTTCAAACGCAATTAAATATCAAGGACACTAAGTAAGAAAAGATATCGATAATAATTTATTTAATGTTAATTAATAATTTCAACGTTGCAGCACATTAACAATCAATATAGAAAAAGCAATTTATATTGTAGAAACATTGGAAAAACACTAGCAAAGTATACTTGAATGCTTCAATTTTGCTGAAAATTGTTCCAAAAGGTGGAACAATTTAATATTTTTAGTCTTATTTTATTTAATTTTTTGATAACGTTTTTCCATTAGGGAGAAAAAGGCTATTTATAATGTTGACATAAAAATATTACTTTTGTTGTATATGTATTGTACAATGCGTTTTGTTGGTGATATTTAAGAGATAACATTCAAGCAATATTATTAAAGTAATACTATTAAAATATGTTCGTCTTAATGCATAAACAATTTTTTATAGGCAACAGGAAAGATTGAAATCTGTAGAAAATCTTATAAAAAAAGAAATTATAACGGATATTGCAAATGATGAAGTAGTAGAAGAAAACAATGCATATACAAATGACAATATAATGCAGATTGATAAAGACGAGCGAGCTTGTGAAAATGAAATTATGCACAAACAATTAGCACGTATGGGTCTTGAAGTAGATAATGACACAGAAAAAATACAAATGACAATACAATGCAGGTTGATAAAGATGAGCGAGCTTGTGAGAGTGTAATTATGTACGGACAATTAGCTTTTATGGGTCTTGAAGTAGATAGTGACGAAGAAAGAAATATATGTACATTACAGGAAAACGAATTGCAAAAGATGTTAAAAAATGACAGTGAGTCTGAAGAAGAAGAAAATTTAATCACAGATGGTAATGTTGACGCATTTCGTGTGAAGAAAGGTAGTATGCCTGGAAAATGTGTGGTAGACATGGTTTATATCTTTGAACGTTTACATGAAAAGTTTGATGAGCATTGTCAAGGGATTGAATGTAATTTTCGGGATTTAATATTTATAGGTTCTTGTGCATACGGTTTAAAGAACAAATTTTTTTTTAAATGTCGAATGTGCAATTTTGAAAGTTATGTGTGGAGTGAATCACCTTCAAACGAAAGTTTAGATATAAACACAGGAGCAGTGGCTGGCTGTATTTTAACTAGTACAGGATATACACAATTAGAAGAAAGCTTAGCTGCAATGAACATTCCATGTATGTCCAAAAAAAACATACGAAAATGTGCATGAAACCATTACAGAAGCATTAATAACAGCTGCTGAAGAAAGCATGAATGTTGCAGCCAAAGAAGAACGTGAAATGGCATTACAACGCAATGAAGTAATAAATGAAATACCGCATATATGTTAGCTGTAATAGGTGATGGAAGCTGGATGAAAAGGTCATAGAGAACAGGAAAATATGATTCTTTATCTGGTGTAGGCACAATATGTGGTGTAAGAACGGGTAAAATACTGCACATGGCTGTAAGAAATAAATATTGTTCGATATGTGTAAAAGCAGAAAAACTGAAAAAAGAACCCAGTACTCATAAATGTTATAAAAATTGGGGCCAAAACTGCAGTTCTACAAGCATGGAAGCAGATGCAATTGTAGAAGGATTTAAAACTAGCAAAGAAAAACGCAAATTAATTTATTCGACATATATAGCAGATGGAGACAGCAGCGTATACAAAAAAATAATACAGGCAAATCCATACTCCAATACATTTATAGAAAAGATTGAATGTCGCAATCATTTACTGCGCAATATGTCGACAAAAATAAAAGAAGTAGCGAAAACAAAAGGACGTTTGGGAAAATTAAGATATATTATTGAAAATCGTATACTACGAATTAGAACAGCTGTGACAAAAGCTGTAAAACATCGTTTGGAAGAGCAGAGCAGTATGCAAGAAAAGATTGTGTCTTTAAAAATAGATCTTAATAATATAATGAGTCATGTTTTTGGCGAACACAATGAATGTGCAAAAATTGGATACTTTTGCGATGGATCGCAGAAAGAAAATGAAGAAAATTATGTTCCACAACTAAAAAAATTTGGATTGTATGAAAAACTACAAAATGTAATAAAATATTTAGGTTGGAATGCCAAAAGTTTATTGCTGGATAAAGACAGCAACAGAGTTGAAACTTTCAATTCTGTAATAGCAAAATGTACTGGTGGAAAAAGAATAAATTTCGGTCTAAGAGGATCATACGAAGCGCGTTGTAATGCTGCTGCTGTTGCATTTAATACTGGTGAACCAATAAGTCGCCTAAGTTATACTCTGGGAATGAAACCAGGGAAAGTAGCTGAGACATTTGAAAAAAAAAGAAAAAAAAGAAAATGCAAAAATCGCACCTATTACAAAGAGAAAATCGGTGAAATTAAAACGTTCTGCGACAGACAAGGATTATGGTCCGCAGGCTGAAAAACCTGATGCTACACCAGAAGAAATAGAATTGAGAAAAGCACAACATATGCATATGTTACGAGATTGGCAGATGAAGCGATCAGCAATAGAAGAAGAAACGAAGGAACAAACAGCAAGCGGAATATGGCAATATTATCAAAAATGATAACCGCTTCTCATTTCGGCCATATATGTAAAATGAGAGAAAGTACCTCTTGCGCATCCAGAGTAAAATTAATAATACACCCACGAGAACTTAATGTGGAATCTGTTAAATATGGAGCTCATCACGAAGAAATTGCACGTAAAAGCCTAGAAAATACATTGAACGTTATAATTAAGCGTTGCGGTTTATTTATAGATTCCGAAATACCATTTTTAGGCGCTTCACCAGATGGATTAATAGAAGAAGACGGAATTGTCGAGATCAAATGTCCTTACGCAGCACGATTCCTAACACCAGAAGATGCAATTGCAAAAAATGTTTCTAATCTGCGATCATTGTATAAGAATATAAACGATGAAAAAATGAATCGCAGTCACATATATTATTATCAAATACAAGGACAATTACACATAACGCAGCGACAATATTGTATATTCGCGTTATGGACACCATTAGGATTAAAAATGGAAAAAATTGTAAAAGATGATGCCTTCTGGATAGAAAAAATGGTTAATAAACTAATCCAATTTTATGAACACTGCATACTACCAGAATTACTTGATCCAAGACAGGAGAGAAATTTGCCTATTCGTGATCCGAAATATATTATTGAAGCAAAAAGAAGAAAAATGATTGAAAAAGAAAAGACATAAACAAACATAGAAATAATGAACAAACATTTTAACGAAATGATGAAACCGTTTCTGCTCATCTGCATAGTGAGTAATACCAAAAAAATGCATTCTGCACTCTACGCAGCAAATTATAAAATGCATTCTGCGCTCTGCGCAGCAAATAATATTAATATGCATTCTGCACTCTACGCAGCAAATTATAAAATGCATTCTGCGCTCTGCGCAGCAAATAATATTAAAATGCATTCTGCACTCTACGCAGCAAATTATAAAATGCATTCTGCGCTCTGCGCAGCAAATAACAAAATGCATTCTGCGCTGTACGCAGTAACTATTACTAAAATGTGTCTTACACTTTGCAAAATAAGTAATGGAAATGCATTCTGCATTTTTTTGCAGTAAACCAGAACAAATGCATTCAGCGATTTGCGCTGTTGATGATGTAGAAATGTATGCTCGGCTCACTAACCTGTATTCTGCATTTTGTGCAGTAAACGTTATTACATTAAAGAATGTATTATAAAATGTTTATGTAAAAAATATGTTGGTTCAAAGTATTTATGTGTACAATAGACACATCTAAAGTCCCATGCAGGTATAAGTGTCTACTCAAGTGTGTGCATGGGCGCATTTATATCTTACCATTACAGTAGAAAATTAGTAAATTTAGGGGGAGAGTGGTGGAGACTAATAGGAGTATATGTAATAGAGATTTGGAGGGAAAAATGGGAAGGCTAAGAGAGTGGATGGAGGACAGAGAAGAAGGGGTGACGGTGTTAATAGGAGGGGATTTCAATGCTAGGACGGGGAGAGAGGGGGGAAGAATAGGTGAGGATGAAGAGGGAGGGGCAGAACAGGGAAAGAGGAGCTCGAAGGATGAAAAGATGAATAGAGAGGGAAAAAAGCTATGTGGTTATACAGGGTGTTACAGACCACCCGTACACCCCTTTTCTCTTTGCAGGATTAGGACCAATCAAAAATATGTTCAGACGAAAGTTGTAGGGTTTCAAAAGATCTATTCAATGATCTTATCAGTTTGACCTTGGATGGCGTCGCCAAGGTCAGATCGAAATCACATTAAGTTTTTTAAATGGAACACCCTATTTTTGATTCCAGAATCTAATAGCTGGTGTCAAGACCTTTCCAAAACACTATAAGAATGTTTATTTTCGTTGACTACTTTCCGAGTTGTGCGGCTTGAAAGTTACACTACCGCCAGCATCAGCATTACTCAAGATGTACCATGTGGTGGTTACGTAGTCGGATTTAATCTTGTGTGTGGGTGTGTGCATACGTGCATGCGTATGTGTATGGGGGAGGAAAAGGGGAGTCAAAGTTTTATGTACTCTGCTTTTGTTTATTAACTGGATTGATTATGTTTGATGATCAATCATGTCCAGATTGACTGTATGCATTTTCCCGTGCTTAGCATTATCCAGAATGAACGACGTGGACGTGACGAGAATTTCATCCCATTGGGGTGCTTGATTCACGTGAGTCCCCTTGCCTCTCACGTTTGTGGTGCTTGATTCACGTGAGTCCCCTTGCCTCTCACGTTTGGGGTGCTTGATTCACGTGAGTCCCCTTGCCTCTCACGTTCGGGAATGAATGAGTGTATGTTTTGTTAAGCGACTAAATGTTCAAAGTGAGCACCATTCTCTGCGATGCAAGCATCAACTCTATTTTGAAAATCATTGATTGCTCGAAGAATTTCCTCGGCACGTAAGGATCGAATTGCTTCACTTATTCTACGAATCATATTATCCCTCGTAGTCGGACGTTCATGATAGACCAAGTTTTTTATCCTTCCCCAGAAATAATAATCAAGGACGGTGAGATCTGGTGATCGGGGTGGATAATTGATTGGACCGTATTTGCCTATCCACTTGTCGGGGAACATAGTATTTAATGCCGCACGAGCAACTCTCGATGTATGAGACGGACATGCATCTTGTTGGAACCACATGTTCAGGCGCAATTGCAGAGGAATATTTTCTAGTAAGACAGGAAGATCTGTCATTATCAAGGCGGAATATCTATCACCGTTTAGATTTTCGTCAAAGAAAACAGGACCTATGATTTGACTTCCAATAATTCCACACCAAACATTGACTTTCCAAATGGTTTGATGATCTACTTCTCTCAACCAGTGAGGATTATTTTGTGCCCAATAACGAGAGTTCCAAGTATTAACAGATCCATCACTTTTAAGTGTACATTCGTCAGAAAATAAAATTTTCAAGTGGAAATCAAGTGGTTGCTGTCTTATAAAGTTGCAAAATACAAGTCTCTGTCTAATATCGTTATAATTCAACGCTTGATGAACAGACATTCTGTAAGGGTGAAATTTGTTATTTTTTAGAATGCGCCAAACACTGATTTTACTAACACCAGAATCTTGTTCTCGTCGTCTTAAAGAATCATAAGGGTTCAATTCTGTCGATGCAAGAATTTCCACTGTTCTTTCATCCATAATCGGACGACGAATTTGTGTACCTTTGTTATGTTGAGGCTGAACGACACCTTTAATTTTGATTCGTTTAGCCAAACGTGAAAAAACATTTCGCGAGTGAGGAGTCCGATCAGGATAACGTTCCCGCCACAATCTTTCCGCTGCAATGAATGTACCTCGACACTCACCTAAAATTAGCAGCATATCATATGCTTCTTCATTGGAATAGGACATGGCTAAATAAACCTAGACTAATAAAGAGGGTCGGATTTTTGTTGCGCGATTGATACTGATATGACGGTTATTGAAGACGTAGGTGACAAGTTTGAGAGAGTTATTGTCACTCGTGTTGAGTTGAGTCACAATAGCGTTGTGGTGAATACATCTCTACTACATCCTATGCAAATAACAATATGTATAAAATCATGAGTTAGACATCGTTACGCAGAAAGCCGCGCTCGTTATTGCTCGTGTGCTACCGTTAAAGTAATAATGTAATTACATAATATTATGACATACATATGTATGTGACTATCTACGGTCGCGACAGCTAACTTTCACGATTTTTCATGATCTGTTTTTGTTGGCCCGGCTCGCGTGTTTACTTTCTTTGTGTCGGCTGCACGGCTTTCTGCGTAACGCGTGATTTTATATTGTTATTTACATGGTGTTGGCGGTAATGTAACTTTCAAGCCGCACAACTCGGAAAGTAATCAACGAAAATAAACTTTCTTGTAGTGTTTTGGAAAGGTCTTGACACCAGCTATTAGATTCTGGAATCAAATATAGGGTGTTTCATTTAAAAAACTTAATGTGATTTCGATCTGACCTTGGCGACGTCATCCAAGGTCAAACTGATAAGATCATTGAATAGATCTTTTGAAACCCTACAACTTTCGTCTGAACATATTTTTGATTGGTCCTAATCCTGCGAAGAGAAAAGGGGTGTACGGGTGGTCTGAAACACCCTGTATAGGAGAATTGGGATGGTCAATATTGAATGGAAGCGTAAAGGGGGATGAGGAGGGGGAATGGACGTATACAGGAGGGAAGGGAGGGACCGTAATAGATTATGTGATCGGGAATGAGGAGACAAGAAGGAAGGTGGAAAAGATGAAGGTGGAGGATTGGGTAGACTCCGATCATCAGCCGATAACGGTATGGGTGGAGGGACGAGGCCGGAGGGAAGAGAGGACCGGGAAAAGGAAAGGGAGAGGAAGAAGGGGGGTTTGGACGGAGAAGGGAAAAAAGAAATTTGAGGAATACTTGGGAAGAGGGATAGTGAGGGTGAGGTGGTAGGGGAGGTTTGGAGGAAAATGAAGAGAAAAGTAGAAGTGGCATTAGAGAGAGTAGAGAAGGAAGAGAAGAAGGAACGGAGAGGATGGTGGGTTGAGGAATGTAGGGATAGAAAAAGAGAGGTTATGGAGGAGTTAAAATGGTGGAGGAAGAGAGGGGGAGAAGGGAAAAAATATAAAGAAATGAGAAAGAGGTACAGGGAACATTGTGAGGAGAAGAAGAAAAAGGAGAGGGAAAGATGGGAGAGGGATATAGAAGGAATAAGATCCGATAAGGACGTGTGGAAGGTAGTGAATAAAGGAAGGAGGAAGAGAAAGAGAGTCAGAGAAGGGATTGAAATGGGGGAGTGGGAAAAACACTTTAGAGGGGTGCTGGGGGGAGTAGAGTGGAGGATAAGAGGGGAGGTAATGGGGAGAGGGGTAGAGGAGGAAGAAGAGATTAGTAGAGAGGAAATTGGTAGGGCGATAAGGAGATTGAGGGACGGAAAAGCGGCAGGAGGGGATGGGATTACGAATGAAGTATGGAAATATGGGGGAAAAGAAATAAGGGAATGGCTGTGGGAGATATGTAATAGAGTGTGGAAGGGAGAGGGATGGCCGGAAGATTGGAGAGAAGGGATAGTGGTACCGATAGTGAAAAAGGGGGAGGGGGAAAAGGTAGAAGACTATAGGGGGGTGACGCTCACGCAAACGGCGTATAAAGTGTACGCGGCGGTTTTGGCGGAGAGATTGAGGGAAGAAGTAGAAAATAAAGGGATATTACCACCGAGTCAAACGGGGTTTAGGAGAGGGGTAGGAACGATAGATCACATATACGTACTAATTATTTAATAAATAAAAAAATAGCGGAAGCAAAAGGCAAAATAGTAGTTATGTTCGTGGATATGAAAGCAGCGTTTGACTCGGTGGATAGGGAGATACTGGTACAGACAATGAGGAGGAAAGGAGTGAGAGAGAGAGTCTGGTGGTGAGGTGTGAGGAAGTTTTGGAGGAAACAATAAGTAGAGTAAGTGTGGGGGAAAGAGAGGGGGGGAAACTTTTGGACAAATAGAGGAGTGAGACAGGGATGTCCGTTGAGCCCATGCATGTTCACACTACTACTAGCGGATTTGGATGAGGAATTGGAGAAGGAGGGATGGGGGGGGAGTAAAGGTGAAAGGAAGAAGAATTTATTCCCTGGCGTACGCGGATGATGTGGCGGTGGTGGCAGAGGATGAAGCAGGGATGAAAGGGTTAATAAAAACATTAGAAGAATATGTAGAACAGAAAAGATTAGAAGTAAATGTGGAGAAGACAAAAGTGTTGAGGTGTAGAAGAGGGGGTGGGAGACAGAAAAAGATAATATGGAAATGGAAAGGAAATGAAATAGAGGAAGTGAAAAGGTATAAATATTTGGGCTACATGATGATGGCAAATGGGGGACAGAAAGAACATATAGAGGAGAGAGTCAAAAAAGGAGCGGTGGTGATGAGAGAAGTATGGGGAATAGGAAAAAGGAAATTTGGAAAGAACTGGGCTAGAAGGATGTGGTTATTTGATAGGTTGGTATGGACGGTGGTTAGCTATGGGGCAGAAATTTGGGGGTGGAAAGAAAGGGAAAAGGTAGAGAGGATACAGGACAGGTACTTGAAATGGGTAATAGGGGTGGGAAGGTACACACCGGGGTTCATGGTAAGGGAAGAGATGCAGAGGGAAAAATTAAAGGGAAGGGCAGGAATGAGGGCATTGAGTTATGAAAAGAAACTGGGAGAAGGAGGAGGGGGGGAGTTGGCAAGGTTGTGTTGGGAGGAGATAAGAGGTAGAGCGAAGGAGGGAAAGGTGATGGGAAAATGGGAGGAAGAAAAAAGAAGTTTCTATGAAGAAAAGAGCTGGAACATCAAGGAGATAGAAAAGTTGAGTGAAGAGGGAGGGTTAAGGGGGGAAGAGGTGGTGGCAAGAGAGAGGAGGCGGCAGGAAGAGGAAAGGTGGGAAAAAATTAGGAGCTCGAAGTTCAACAGATGGTACAGCAGAGTGAAGGGAAAGGGAGTGCCGGAGTACTTGAAGAGGGATTGAAAAGAGGAAAGATGGAAAAGGATTGCGATGTTTAGGTTAGGAGATGGTATGAGAGGAGGTAGATACTGGGAAGAGAAAGAGAAAAGAAAGTGTAGGATATGTGGATGGGGAGAGGAAACGTGGGAGCATATATGGGAGAAATGCACGGATTGGGGGACGGAGAAGGGATGGCAGGAGATGGTAGGAGAGGTTTTAGGTGAGAGGGGGGAGGGAGAAGTTTGGATGAGAAAATTGGAGGAGATGCGGGAGGGAGGAGGGTGGCTGGGTATAAATGAGAGTGTAGAAGGAAGAGAGGAAAGGGTGGAAGAAAGCGGCGGAAACGGAGGTCCAAAGAATGAGTGTGGAGGTGTGGATGGATGAGTGATTTTTTTCTTTCTCTCTCGTGCGTTGTAAAAGAAGCAATGAATAAAAAGGTTGAAACTATGTAAGCGGAGCGGAAGTCCGCAATGTACTCCGCAAGGAATAAAGTACTACTACTACATTACAGTAGAAAATTCATATTCTGTAATGGATAAATGTAATTGCAGTCCGTGTGTACAATAACTGAGTAATAACTATTTGGAAATATTAATGTATAATTCTCAAAGGCTTTTATACCTCTATACCGCAGACATTGGCCTAGTTAACACTTGATACGCGTACTAATTTGTAACTTTCTATTAAATTATCTTAATTTCGATGATGCGTGTAAATATGATACATATATTTAATTATTTCGATTTATAATTTACCAGCTTAATATCTTATTTTTTTAATTCATTGCCGAAATTAAGATAATTACATAGAAAATTACTAATTAGTACGCGTATCAAGTGCTCGTAAACTAGGCCATAATCAACTTAAATAATTTTTCTGAGATATTCTTTATAAATTTATAATACCTCAGAAATAATATTTAAATTTATCATATTCAGAGGATTACAATTAGCAATACTTCAGCAAAATTTAAGATTTTTTAAATAACTTTTTAGCAATATTTTGACCAGGATGTAAATGTAAGAATCGCGAACGTTTTGTTACCCAGCTACATCTCTGAAACGTTCCAGACATATTTTGAAACTTTTCTAAAATTTTTATTTTTTTAATTAAAATATTTTTGAAACATTTCTAAAAAATTGCAGTACTGTGTGGGCATGTATAAACTCATTACATTATTATATCTTTTATGTTGCATGGCTTGTAATCAAGGTAAAGTGGTCTTTTATCATTTAATACATTATTATTATATGAAACATACTTATTTTGTATCAGCAAATTATATAATTATTTATTTACTTTGCTATTGGCAAATGGCAATAAGTAGCATTTAGTAGTACTTATAAAAGCGTATGGGACTTTGTTAAGAACAAAATATTATTTTTTACTTTTCTTTTAATTTTTATGTGATCCCTGGGCTATTACTTAAGAGTCCAACTTACGCAGTTACAACGACATTCTTCTTTTAAATTGAAACAAAACTGCATGAAATTTTTAACAATATAATCACATATATACATATTACGGAATAAATAATATTGAACAACTTTATTAATTTTTATTTTTTTAATCATTTTTCATAATAAAGTATATTATACTTATATAATATCATTTTTGTTATATATTGCTTACTTCGTCTTTTTTATCATATTTTTTACGTATTCATTATTTGTATTTATTATACGTGTAATATTTATATTCCGATTTTTTCTTTGAATTTGAGGTTAATGCAATTATTGCGGTAATGCCAAAATAAAACGCTTTATCAAAAAATTATTAGACTCAATGATAACACTTTTCACATTTATCACGCAAAATTTTGTTGAATAGCAGGGACAAAACCCATTTGTCATCTTTACCATACGATAAATACAGAAAGAGGTTATAATTTTTACCGCGTTGACGGTGGCTACTATGTCGCCACCGTCAACGCGGAGTTCGTAGCTGAGGAGTCAGGAGCCTTAAGTGATAAATCGATAAATTGTTCAATTTTTGCATATACTTATTTATTTTTTTATTTTGCACCTTAATACGAAAGTTGTATCAATGCAGTCTATACGTGTCTTTAAAATGGTTATTGAGATATCATTCTATGACTATCTATTAATAATTGATTGTAAAATAGTTGTATTATAAGTTTTAATGTTATTAATGTGACGTTAGAAGTTGTATAGATTCTCCACTTGAAGTGAACATTTCAACGACGTTACTACCTGTGTTTCTTAGTTGATGTATCGTTCTAATAAAAGTTAAAAAGTTTTAAAGAAAGTAATATAATAATACGTTATATTGTACTGACAGAATTACAACGCAAGAATAGAAGGCCTGTTTTAATCATAGCGATTCTTAGTGCCGAAAATTCAATAGTCTGCTACTAAATTCATTGGGTACGCATTCAAGGCTTACATGTTTCATTCTTTTTTTTTTATTGAAATAAAGGTTTATGATTTTGCATTCATAACACTTTATTTATGACTACATATTTTTTTATTTATTTTGATTGAAGCAAAAATTGAACTATTCATCATTTTTGAATTGTGATGTTTCGTTGCTTATAAATTTATGACAAGATTGTCTTTTAATTCAAATGAATGGAAACAAAACCACTCGTTATTTTCAACTGTAATGTATTCTTGAGTGATCATTTATGCCGTAAGTAATTTCAGACTCAAATGAATTAAGAGAATATTTTTGATTTCCTATTTTGATTGCTTTCACCGACATGCTATTATCATTTTTTTAATAGGTATTTTTTAAATTTTTCTAATAGAAAGTCCTGTTCTAAATTGCTTCGTTGAAAGTATCTCCCTCTGGGAGAAGTTTGAGATGCAAATCCTCTCCAATTATCCTCTATTTCTCTTATCGCTCAAACTTTGTTCGCACTTCCAGATAGTTGAAATTTTTTACAAATTCGTTTCTGACCACACCCTTTTTCTCCAATTGGTGCAGAATAATCATCAATAGTATAAACAGATTTTTGTTATATATAACATATATACCGGGTGTCCCAGACCACCCGTCCCACCCGATTTTTTCGTAAACGCGACATTTTAAAGAAAAATGTTTCAGACAAAAGTTGTAGGGTTTTAAAAGATCTATTTACTGATTTTATCAGTTTGACCTTGGATGGCGTCGCCAAGGTCAGATCAAAATAACATTAACTTTTTTAAATAGGACACCTCATTTTTGGTTCCAGAATCTAATAGCTGGTGTCAAGACCTTTCCAAAACACTATAAGAAAGTTTATTTTTGTTGAGTACTTTCCGAGTTGTGAGGCTTGAAAGTTACGGTGTACTGTTACCTTCAAGCGTCATAACTCGGAAAGTCCTTAACCAAAATAAACTTATTTATAGTGTTTTGGAAAGCTCTCGAAATCGACTACAAGAAAATGCAATGAAAAATATAAGCAGAGGACACCGACTTCGCCCATGGTATCACGTCGTATAATGCTTTCTCTCTCGACCCAGCGTCGAGCGAGGAGGATGCACTATCGTAAAGCCCCCCACCACTTTCCGCCCGATCGTCGCCGCGCAGCCTAGACACACGTACGAGCGCGGCTCCGCGTGTGTGCGGCAGCCGAGCGCTAGCGTCGAGAGACACCATTTCTGCCGGTGCGTGTACCTATAGTCCTACGCGTAGAGTTTTGAAGATACCTAATTACCGAGATCTCTAACATTCGGTACAGCTCTATGATGCCGTTTATTCTTGATTTATTAATATTAATCTTCATTTAATGTTGATTATTGTAGCAATAAAGTAATTTTCACGAAAAAGCACCCTTACATACCACTCCTAAAAGTCATTGCTTAGAATTCATAATATTACGCAACTCGTCACCAATTCACGTTTTCTAATAAGCAACCCGGTCGTAAGCGTAATTTGTAGTTATGCCTTACCCGAACGAAGAAGCTGCGTTAATGATGTCAGTTTTGGGTAGAGCTGGAAGTTTTCGAGCAGCTGAAATAATGTGGCGAAATGAATATCCCGATCATACACCACATTCGCGCAAAGTTTTCAGTCGCTTACAACGTCGAATAATTGTAAAAGGTATTGTTCAGCCGGATCATAATAAGGGAAGGCAAATTCATCGATCAGTTCGTTCAGTAAGAGCACCTGATGTAATTACATCTGCCTTTGTAACCCCGAATGATTCTTTAAAGCGACGAGCAATAGATAGTGGAATAAGTCGAAGCACGATCAGTCGAATTTTTCGTGAAAATTCATTCCATCCATATCGAATGTCACTTCACCAGGCCATGACATTGAACGATCATAGACAAAGACTGATATTCTGTAATTGGATTACTCAACAATTACCTAATTTCCATAGAAGTATTTTATTTTCTGATGAGTGCACCTTTAAAAGTGACGGCGAAATAAACACACATAATTTTCGTTATTGGGCACAAGAGAATCCACATTGGTCCATCGAGAAATGGATCATCAACGTATCTGGAAAGTCAATGTTTGGTGCGGAATTGTTGATACGCATATCGTGGGACCATTTTTCTTTCAAGAGAATTTAAACCGTTTTTTATACGCCGATTTACTCGAAAACGAACTTCCACGTTTACTTGAAGATATTTCACTCCAATTACGTCTAAATATGTGGTTTCAACAGGATGGATGTCCCGCCCACACGTCTGTCATTGCTCGTCATCAACTGAACCGCATATTTCGCGGCCGATGGATAGGTAAACATGGTCCACATAATTGGCCACCACGATCACCGGACCTTACAATTTTAGATTATTATTTGTCGGGACGAATAAAAGACCTTGTATACCGTGAACGACCTACGACTGCAGAAGATATGAAAAACAGGATTCGACAAGTCATTCAGTCTCTAGATACTGACGAAATTCGTCGGGCGACGGATGATTTCCAAAGTAAGGTAACAGCCTGTATAAATGCACGTGGTGGACATTTTGAACATCGAGACTGAACAACATGCGTATGCACAAAGGTGACGGCAAGGGGAACCACCTTATGAAAGCACCCCGACAAAGGTGACGGCGAGGGGAACCACCTTAAAAAAGCACCCCGACAAAGGTGACGGCAAGGGGAACCACCTTATGAAAGCACCCCGACAAAGGTGACGGCAAGGGGAACCACCTTATGAAAGCACCCCGACAAAGGTGACGGCGAGGGGAACCACCTTAAAAAAGCACCCCGACAAAGGTGACGGCAAGGGGAACCACCTTATGAAAGCACCCCGACAAAGGTGACGGCAAGGGGAACCACCTTATGAAAGCACCCCGACAAAGGTGACGGCGAGGGGAACCACCTTAAAAAAGCACCCCGATAAGGTGTAAGTACGATCTTGTTACCTACACGTGGTACACCTTAGGTAACGCTAATACCTACAGGCGGCACCGATTATTTCGTTTTTACATTTTAAAAATGTTACTTTGACTTATACCTTTATGCCCAAGATCGATCTCAAGGTCGAATTCAAGATCATCATCAGGTTGATCCCTCGAAATCATGCAAATTTTGTCTGAGCCATTTTTTTGTACAAGCACATCCCTACGTTTTAAAAGGGTGGGACGGGTGGCCTGAAACAGGTATATTTTTCATTGCATTTTCTTGTAGTCGATTTCGAGAGCTTTCCAAAACACTATAAATAAGTTTATTTTGGTTAAGGACTTTCCGAGTTATGACGCTTGAAGGTAACAGTACACCGTAACTTTCAAGCCTCACAACTCGGAAAGTACTCAACAAAAATAAACTTTCTTATAGTGTTTTGGAAAGGTCTTGACACCAGCTATTAGATTCAGGAACCAAAAATGAGGTGTCCTATTTAAAAAAATTAATGTTATTTTGATCTGACCTTGGCGACGTCATCCAAGGTCAAACTGATAAAATCAGTAAATAGATCTTTTAAAACCCTACAACTTTTGTCTGAAACATTTTTCTTTAAAATGTCGCGTTTACGAAAAAATCGGGTGGGACGGGTGGTCTGGGACACCCGGTATATGCACCTATAGGCATATCACCGTTTGCACAAACGGGACATACATCATTTTCCGTATTAATCTTATTGATGTTCGAAAATCAACTTAGACTCTCATTATATTCCTTCAGAATATTTTCTATTATTCGTTCTCTAATAAATTGATTAGGAGTTAGTTAAAAAAAATAAAAAATCATAAATCTAATAATCTATTTAATTTACATGTTAATTTTAAATGAGTCAATTTTCAACTTCAATTAGTTATTTTTAAAACATATAAATTTTAACTTTAACTATCAGTATATTACATTTATGTGCTTTAAAACAATCTTTTTTTTTTGTTTAAAAGTTTAATTATGTAAAAACAAATTTATATTTACTTGTGTAAAAAACATACATTTTTTAATAAAAAAAAACAATATTTTTTGTTATTTCATATAAACTTGGAAAAATATTTATAAATAAAACACTTTTATTCGATAATTTGTATTGTGTTTCGTTACTTGTATTAATTGAATTATAAGAAACTATGCCCTGCTTAAAAATGTCAATGAAAAACAATAAAAAAAAATTCTATTAAAATCAATTGTGTTTTTGGTTCGTGTTTTTCATAAGTGACTTGATATATTACTGATAGAAGTTTAATGTAGAATTTTTAATATATTTTATATAACTCGATAGTGAGAACCAATAAACATTTTACAAAACAGTGTATATCAAATCTTATCAAAACATCACAAATATGGTAAGAACGTATCGTTTTCTATGACGTGTTTTTGGTACTATTCTTTATGTGAAACTTTTATACGTTTAAATACGGATATATACTGAATAAAGGTGTATGCGAATAAATCAGACACTACCCTATGCCTATACTATCGTTTTCTATCTAATGTTCAAAAGTAATCTTATCGTTTTATATATGAAATATCTTTCTCTTCCATTATAGGTACTTGTTGATCGAATTTGTATGTGAATCAATCAGACACTACCGTATACTTACTTTATCGGTCTCTATCAAGCCGTGAATATATTCCTATCGTTCCCTATGCAAAATATCTTTCTCTTCCATTACGGATACTCGCTAATCGAATTTGTATGTGAATCAATCAGACATTACTTTATGCTTACTCTATCGTTGTTTATCGAGCCCTCAACACATATTTTTATAGTTCTCTATGTGAAATATCTTTATCTTCCAATACGGATACGTATGCGAATCAATCAGACACTACCGTATACTTACTCTATCGTTCTCTATCGAGCCCTGAACATATTCCTAACGTTCCCTATGCGAAATATCTTTCTCTTCTTTTACGGATACTCACTGATCGAATGTGTATGCGAATCAATCAAACACTACTTTATGCTTACTCTATTGTTCTCTATTGAGCCCTCAAAAGATTTCTATTGTTCTCTATGTAAAATATCTTTCTCTTCTATTACGGATACTCCCTGAACGACCGTGTATGCGAATCAATCAGAAACTGTCCTATACCTACTTTATCGTTTCCTTTTGAGCCGTCAACATGTTTCTAAGCAAAATATCCGTAATGAAATACAAAGATATTTCGCATAGAGAACGATAGGAATATGTTGAAAGCTCGATAGAGAACGATAGAGTAAGCATCGGACAGCGTCTGATTGATTTGCATACATGGTCGTTTAGGGAGTATCCGTAATGGAAAAAAAGTCATTCCGCTTATAGAACGATAGGAATATGTTGAGAGCTCGATAGAAAACGACAGAGTAGGCATAGGACAGCGTCTGATTGATTTGCATACACGGTCGTTCAGGGAGTATCCGTTATGGAAGACAAACATGTTTAGCATAGAGAATGATAGGAATATGTTGAGGGCTCGATAGAAAACGACAGAGTAAGCATAGGACAGCGTTTAATTGATTTGCATACACGGTCGTTCAGGGAGTATCCGTTATGGAAAAGAAAGATGTTTGGCATAGAAAACAATAGAAATATGTTAAGGGCTCGAAAGAGAACGATAGAATAAGTATAAGATAGTGTCTGATTGATTTGCATACACGGTCTTTCAGAGAGTATCCGTAATAAAAAAAAAGATATTTTGCATAAAAAACGAAAGGTATATAGTAGTAAATATAAGTACACTTTATAATTAAAAATTGAAAAGTGTTATATCATAATAAGATTCCGTGGAACGCTCTAGCAGAGATTCTGCTAATGCTAGCTTTTCGTTACTAAATAGCATATCATAATAACATTATCATACAAATAATGATTGTCACAAATTCAAACGTAACGTTAGAGAGCCTATATCTGTCGCAACGATGTTAATACTGAAATAATAATTTTTCCAGTAAGTTAGAAATTGTAAAAATAATTATTTCAGCACTAAAAGCACAACAAATTTTTAATTAAAGAAGCCTATACGGTTATCTTGTTGCTTGAAATAATATTACTTAATTATTATTAAGATGGAATTCAATACACAAACAAAATTAAAAATAATTTAAACACTTATTTATTTATACAAGAAGGAAAATGTTGGTACAAAACTGTTTTGTTAGTATCACATTTAGTACATTGGAAGTTTTTGCTTAAAATACCTTAAGAATAAATAAAAGCAAATATATATTTTATGTACTAGACACGAAAATCGTAGACACAAAAATCTAGTACATATTCTAGAATACAGTTCATTGGTATCATATTTCATCTTAAAAAACAAATTCTTTGGTGTCATATTTCATCTTAAAATTTAATGAATCTTATTTTAACAAAACAAAATAACTCTTATTATTATATTATGAAATTAAAGAATAACCCCAGATAACATTTCTTGCGCGCAAAATTTGCGCGTCTTATGCATGTAAACTACGCGGTTTGCGTGAGTTTTGCCCGCAAGTTGGTTAAGCTCATTTATTGTCCAATACACCAGCAAATCACATGCAAATGGATACCATTTGCATGTGATTTGCTGGTGTATCGGACAATTATATTTGCTCGTAAGTTGCTTGCATCCAAATAACATTTTTTGCGCGCAAAGGTTGCGCGTCTTATGCATATAAACTATGTACGCGGTTTTGTTTATTTTTTATTTTTTAAGGCACTAGAAAAAAGATATCCCCATTGTACCCCACTCTTCCCTACTCCTTTGTTCATTACATTCTAAAGATGACCCGATTAATAAGAAAATGACAAAGAGCTCAAATAATAAAATAGCTTGTATCTTTGAAGATATTAGTTTCAGGACCCATGTTAATTAGACCTTTTCTTTTTGTTTTGATCAATACTACTTGCTATCAAAATATGTAACCCTTTTTTCTGACACCCTATATATATATATATATTGTTCGCATTCTTATTGTCTACTCTGTAAATCTAGCCTAGATGGCTGTACCTGCCGGCCGAGTTTCCGCTGCCCGGTGGATCGAGGAGCTGGAGCGGGGATTTGGCAGGCAGGGGTAAGGACGAGGCGCGGCTTGCCGGATTGGGAAGCGCGCGCCTGCCCGCTTTTGTAGTTTCGTCGCGAGAGAACCGAGTGCTCATTAAAAACGAATCTGTGTTTTCTAAACCGAGACTTTTCTTTTCTTTGTTCGCCTACTCCGACCACTGACTCTGTGGAAAGGCTCCAAGTTGCTTAATAGGGCAACCGAGCTGAAGAACATTTGGTCCTTCGAGCCGGATCCTTCCGATCCTTAAAGTTACGGAGCAGCGCGAGTTCGCCGGTGATTCGCGATCATTGTACGAGCCGCGTGGCCGCTATCGTCGGAGTTGGGGCGATCTTGGTCGCATCGCGCTTCACGGCGGACCTTTTTAATAAACTGGTGAGTGCGGTGGACAGAGTTTGCCTGCTGGAGGCTTACTGCGTGGACATTAATCGGTAAGTGCGATCTTGTCGCACCAGTGACCAGTGATTATCACGCGCCTTACTCGCGTTGATCACGCGCTCTGTCTATCTCTCTCTCTCTCGCGCTCTCGCGTGCGCCGACAGTGGCACAATCACGCGTCTTACTCGCGTCAATCACGCGCCCTGTCTATCTCTCTCTTTCTCGCTCTCTCGTGCTCGCAGCTAATGGCATACTCGCGCGTCTTACACGCGCTGATCACGCGCTCGCTATATTTTCCTTGCTCGCGGTCTATGAGATGCTCCTGCGGGTTGCACGCCTCTAATCACGCGCTCTTTCCCTCGCTCTTGTAGGCTGCCGGGAACGCGTATCCCGGATTCGCCTTGCACTGCGTGTCTGGCACGCGCGCGACGCGTGACACGGGGTACGATTCCCGCGGAAACTATAACGGGCGTCCCAAAAGTGCGCGATACACTGCTCCGTCTCTTTGCATCCCTGCTACTAAGTGTGACCGCGTATTCAATTGGAGCTCGGCATGGCTACTTTGGAGACACTAGTCAAACAACAAACCACGCAGGCCGGCTATATCTCTCGTATGTGGACGAATATGCAGAAACTTGGCCAGGCGAAAATTGATCAACACGAAATTAAGTCGCGCTTGACGCGACTTGACAATTACTGGGAGCAGTTTCAAGAGCGACACTTTGAGCTGATCGCTCTCGAGGGTTTCGAGGCGAGCGCATATAATAAGAGCGATGTCTTCACCACCACTGAAGAAAGTTATTTCTCCGTGCGAGCTCAGTTTCTGACAGCCCTATCTAAGAAACAAACGTCGGAGCGGAGGACCGATGAATCGGAAGCTGGTACGCAGCCCCTTCTGAAACAACTGCATCTTCCGAAACTCGATCTTCCAAAGTTCTCGGACGATCAACTCGCATAGGAGGATTTCCGCGACCTCTTCAGCTCGCTCCTGCATAATGTGCCGGATATCCCCGCGGTGCAGAAATTGCAACATCTGAGAAGCTGTCTCTCTGGGGAGGCAGCGGCGGTGGTGGCGAAGGCTCCAGTAACCGATGCCGCCTATGAGGGAGCGTGGAGCGATCTGGTCGCTCGGTATGATAATCGGCGCATTCTACTTTTCAGTCACATGCGTAACTTGCTGTCTTGCCCGGGTCTGTCTAAGGCGTCACCGGCAGAACTTAAACGCTTGCTCGGAGTTGTAACGCAATCGATTCGAGCTTTCGCCTCGTTAGAGCGTCCCGTCGACAAGTGGGATGATTGGTTCGTGCACTTGCTCGTAACCAAGATGGACTCCCAGACACGTCTTCAGTGGGAGACCTCGCTGGGAAATTCGCGCAATTTTCCTTCCTTCCAGCAACTAAGAGACTGGAAAATCGCATCCGAGCTCTGGAGGTGGCAAACCCGGATGTCTGCCCTACTCAGGCCGCGTCCGCGTCGGGATCCAGGGCTATCAAACCTGCGCGTGTCTCTGCGAATGCGGCTTCCACTTTTAAGCCAAAGCCGGACGGAAAGTGTCCACTCTGCAAAGAGAATCATCTGCTCTCCTACTGCGCCAAATACAAGGGCATGACCGTGGCTAACCGGGGTGAGTTGGCCAAGAAATTTAACTTGTGCCTCAGCTGCCTACGCACGGGGCATCGAGTAAATGCGTGCGCGGCAACAGGTCGATGTCTGGTCTGTTCCGGTAAGCATCACACATCGCTACATGGCTTTACATTTCAGCACGTTGCAAACCTCGAGTCGTCGGAGGGAGGTGACATCGGCACGGTGACGAGTAGCACTGCGACTACGAGTGTCGCTGCTTTAGCGACGCCGACTGCGCCCACGGTTCTCCTGAAGACGGCTATGGTCACCTTGCTCAGTGACTCGGGGCACGCGATCAAGGTCCGAGCACTCCTGGACTCGGGTGCACAGTCAACCTTCGTGACGGAGTGGGTTGCGCAGCAGTTGCACGCCAGTCGACGGCGAGTGAACGTGACAGTTCTGGGTCTCCAGGAGGCTCACATGGGCGTGGTTTCTTCTTCCTGCAGGCTCACTGTGAGCTCTCCTCATAAGCCGAGCTTGCGCCTTCCAACCGAAGCTCTGGTGCTTCGAAGCTTGATAAGTTTATTGCCGCCGGAGCGCGTGAGGACGACGTCTTGGCCGCATCTCAGCGGGTTGGAGCTGGCGGATCCAGCCTACGACGTCCCGGCCCCGGTCGGTGCCGTGCTCGGCTCGGACGTCTATGATCTGGTGATGGAACCGGCCCTGCGTCATGGACCACCGGGCTCTCCCTCTGCGCAGCTCACTGCGTTTGGTTGGGTACTGTCCGGGCTGGCTTCGGTTGACCGTGGGATGACGACCGCACATTACATTTCGGTTAACTTTGCGCGAACCAACGAGGATCTCTCTCGCGCAGTTCAGCGCCTGTGGGAGTTAGAGGAGGTTAGCTCTCAGTCGCCTCTGACTCCTGACGAGATTTGGGCGGAGCAACAATTTCGCGAGACGCATTCTAGGAATCCAGACGGACGCTACATCGTCCGCCTACCAAGGAGAAGAGAAGAAGAAGTCAAACTCGGCAATTCACGTCGAGCCGCGATGACCATACTCTTGAATTCCGAGCGCAGACTAGGCACGAAAGCGGAGCTCCGTAAACGCTACGCCGACTTTATGGTCGAGTATCTAGCACTTGGCCACATGGACTTGGTGAGTCCTGAAGCTCTCACTGCACGGGAGTCGTATTATCTGCCGCATCACGCGGTATTTAAGGCAGGAGACTCCTCCAATAAGATTCGGGTCGTTTTTAACGGGTCATTTCGTACTACGTCGGGCTTTTCGTTAAACGACGCACTTCTGCCAGGGCCACGTCTTCAGTCGGATCTGTGGACCGTCTTAACGAGATAGCGACTTTTCCGCGTCGGATTCATGGCCGACATCGTTAAGATGTTTCGGCAGATCCGAATCCACCCAGATGACGCTGACCTCCAGCGTATCTTATGGCGGGCGGACCCGTCTGAGGAAGTCCGCGACTATCGTCTTACCACAGTCACCTATGGAACGGCTTCGGCGCCGTTCTTGGCCTTGCGGACACTACGGCAGCTGGCTCAGGACGAATCATCCCGGTTTCCGAGGGGATCGGAAGCTCTCGGTCGCCACTCCTATGTGGATGACATTCTTGCAGGTGGTGACTCTCCCAATGAGGCCAGGGACGTCCAGGAGCAATTGGCTGCGCTCTTGCGCGCAGGGGGGTTCGCTTTGAGCAAGTGGGCCTCCAATTGGAGGAATCTGTGCCCTCGCTCGGATCAAGAAGAGAGATTGTTCTCTACTGAGGAGGCGGTGGGCGCCCTAGGCGTCATCTGGAACCCTCAGACTGACACTCTCGCCTTGAGAGTGTCCCCGCTTGGAGACACACGCTCTGAGGTACCATTGGCCATGACCAATCGAGGAGCACTTTCGGAAGTGGCCAAGCTCTTTGACCCTCTTGGATGGGCGGCACCGGTCCTCGTGTTTGCCAAGATTTTTCTTCAGGATTTATGGCTGACTGGATGTGGCTGGGATGATCCACTGCCCACGGAGCTGACACAGTCGTGGCAGACCTTCCGAGCGTCTCTGCAACAATTGGAGGACGTGCGCTTGCCTCGTTGGGTCAAGCGCGGCTCAGACACGGTCACCCTGGAGCTTCATAGCTTTTCCGATGCTTCGGAGCGAGCCTATGCCGCTGCCGTCTATTTGCGAGCAGTGCAGAAGTCGGGCGTTGCGACACACCTATTGGTGGCGCGAACTAAGGTCGCCCCGATAAAAACTCAGAGCATCCCACGCCTTGAGTTGTGCGGGGCTCTACTGCTGGCGAGACTACTCGCCCGTACCGCCGGGGATCTTAGTCTCCCGGTAACGTCGATCTGTGCCTGGACGGACGCGCAGGTGGTCCTCAGCTGGCTGAAGTCCCACGCTTCAAGGTGGAAGCCATTTGTAGCCAACCGAGTGGCTGAAGTCCAGAGCCTTCTACCGATCGACCAATGGAACTACATCCCAACGTCGCTCAATCCAGCGGATGCCGCGACGAGAGGGGTCTGCCCAGTGGAATTGCTGACTATGAACTTGTGGTGGCATGGGCCGCCCTGGCTCAGCCAGCCCCGTAACACCTGGCCCGTCCAAAGCGAACCCGTCGGCGCTGCCTTCCGAGACGAAGAGCGGCGAGTAGCTGTACACGAGGCTCACACTCTCCCGGAGGAGACCTTCGTGGAAAGGTTTTCATCTCTGACTAAGCTTCTTCGAATAACTGCTTACTGTTTTAGATTCTATCACCATGCGTCGGGACGAGAGCTTTCCCGAAATGGTTATCTTACTGCGGACGAGCTGCACTTTGGCCGCTGTGCGTTGGTGAGAATGGTCCAGGAACGGGCGTTCGAGAGTGAGCTTACTGCGCTGAGAGGCGACCGCCCTGTAGCGCGTCGATCTCCATTGCGTGGTCTTCACCCTCTCCTTGATGAGACAGGGCTGCTGCGCGTGGGAGGAAGGCTTCAAGCGGCTCTAATACCGCAGACGGAGCGGCATTCGTTGCTTCTCCCAAGGTCCGGACACTTCACGATGCTGGTGATCAGACACGCGCATTTGGCTACCCTTCATGGAGGCCCTCAGCTGATGAGGGGCTACTTGATGCGCCACTTCTGGATCTTGGGCGGCGCCTCGCGAATCCGGATAATCGCGCGGCAGTGCGTACGCTGTGCGCGCTATAGAGCTGCAACAGGTCAACAGCGCATGGGCCAGTTACCGATGGAGAGGGTGCGTCCGTCGCGTCCTTTCCTCTCGTCTGGCGTGGATTACGCTGGACCGCTTCGTATACGAACCTCCAAGGGGCGAGGTCACAAGGCAACAAAGGGCTACATATGCCTTTTTATTTGCCTTGTCACGAAGGCTATCCACTTGGAAGCGGTAACGGATCTTACGACCCATGCATTCATTGCGGCTTTCCGCCGCTTTATCTGTCGCCGAGGTCGATGTGCCTCGCTCCTCAGCGACAACGGCACCAACTTCCATGGTGCGGATGCGAAACTGAAAGGGATGTTCCATAAAGCCTCCAAATTTCATCGCGAGGTCGGTGCTTGTCTCGCGAATGACGGGACGAACTGGACATTTATTCCTCCTCGCGCCCCTCATTTTGGCGACCTGTGGGAGGCTGGCGTGCGCTCCACCAAGTACCATCTGCGTCGCCTCATAGGGGATCACCCTCACTTTCGAGGAGCTGGCCACTTTGCTGTGCCAAATTGAGGCTTGCCTCAATTCGAGGCCACTGAGCTCCGATCCACAGGATCTCACGGCCCTTCCGCCGGGGCATTTTTTGGTTGGCGAACCGCTTACCAACCTGCCCGAGCCGGCTCCACCCGAGGCTGCATCCAGCTTGCTAAATCGTTGGCGGTTGGTTTCAGCGTTACGGACTCATTTTTGGCAGAGATGGGCCAAGGAGTATCTTCATCATCTGCAGCAGTCTACCAAATGGCACACTGGCCGACGCAACTTTGCCATCGGAGACCTTGTCCTGATCAAAAACGAAGTGTTGCCCCCGGCTAAGTGGCCCCTGGGACGTGTCACGGCGGTGAGCCCGGGACCGGATGGACTCGTACGGGTGGTCACCGTAAGGACGGCCTCCGCCGCTGACGCGCCCGGTCACCAAACTGTGTCTGTTACGCCCTGAGGCGACGGAGGATCTACGTCCCGCGCAGGACTACGCCGAGGACGTCGCCAGGGCTCCCGCCAACTAATACTTAAGCCATAGAAGGGACTGCCGCTTCACGGAGTTCCGCCGGCAGGGTCCTACGAGCATTGCGTCCGTTTCGTCAACTTGACGAGGCGGGCGGAATGTTCGCATTCTTATTGTCTACTCTGTAAATCTAGCCTAGATGGCTGTACTTGCCGGCCGAGTTCCCGCTGCCCGGTGGATCGAGGAGCTGGAGCGGGGATTCGGCAGGCAGGTGT
This sequence comes from Solenopsis invicta, assembly GCF_016802725.1. Classification (NCBI taxonomy): domain Eukaryota; kingdom Metazoa; phylum Arthropoda; class Insecta; order Hymenoptera; family Formicidae; genus Solenopsis; species Solenopsis invicta. Next base: position 9,956,114 of record NC_052666.1, read on the forward strand.
AAGGACGAGGCGCGGCTTGCCGGATTGGGAAGCGCGCGCCTGCCCGCTTTTGTAGTTTCGTCGCGAGAGTCTGGTGCTCGAACGAGTGGTTCGAGCGAGCTCCAATTTCTGGTCAATTTTACTTAACGACAACTGCAATATGTAAATAAAAATAAACGACTTTTATTTATATGAAAGAAACTCTAATATATATTTTCATGCAACAGTCAAAATAAATTATAAATATCTTATATAAATCAATGCTTGCCATAACGTAATATAAAACGTGATTACACCTGTTAAAGATAGATACAGAATATAATTTATTTACAATTTATGTTACTTTTTTTGCAAAGCTGGAAATAACTTTTTTTTATTTTTGTTTCTTTTGTCTTTTTTTTATCATTTTGAACTGTATTGTTTTTGATGTATTTCTCTAACTCGTATATAGTACGAGAGTTCATACCAAACATTGTAATACTTCATCGGAAATGCATTGACATTATTCGGTATTTTCTTTGACAAGTGTAATCACTTTTTGTATTACATAATTCTCTTGAAAAAAGTAGTCATCATGAAACTTTGTAAAGCATTTTTCAAGAATTTTATTAACATGAATTAATTCAGGGATACGTACATTGGGCACCCGTTAAAGACATATTGATATGTATCAGGTACCAGAGAAAAGGACACAATGCACATTTATAGTAAGGTGTGATAAAGATGCAATCAAAACAGTTGTAGCAACCTGAAATCATCAAACATTTAGTTTTTCGCAGTTAGCAGGACAAGGTTTTCGCGACACTCGACGCGAAAAAGGGGCGTGGTTTCTGAGTTTCGCGCATACCATTCCTACTTCCACTATGCTCGAAACTCGAGACACCTTCGCGACTTTGTGTTACGCTGCTTCGCAGATCTTGCTTTCGCCGGTTCAAACTCCAAAATCTTGTTGATGTGTGACTCTGATAAAAGCACGAAAATGGATAAACAACGGCGGGCGTACACACGAAAATGTAAGTACATTTTATTATAACAAAATTAGTCGCAGTGTAAAATTGAGACACGTGGTAGAGCAGAGCGTGCTTGAATCATGTGATTTTTGAGCACCGAATATTGCCGAACAATCTTTAGGGTGAAGAAGCACTTTTCTGTTTTATGAGACCAAACGCAATTTATACTTTTATTCTTTTTTTTTCAGTTAAAAGTGAACCGGCGATAAAAGCAAGGCAAACATCGACACTACCGCCGCGCCGCCGCCGCCGCCAACGCCGACCCTGCCATCGCAGTCGTCGACGTCGATCCTTCCGCCTCCGTCGACGTCGACCCTGCCACCGCAGCCGTCGACGTCGACCTTGCCGCCTTCGCAGCCGTTGACGTCGACCCTGCCGCCTCCGCCACCGCCGACGTCGACCCTGCCACCGCAGCCGTCGACGTCGACCCTGCCGTAGCCGACGCCGACGCCGCCGCACTGTGGGGCGAATACATTAAAAACCGGATATTGGACAAAAAATTAAAGATGCACAAATTCGAATTTTGATTGTTTTTTTCGTTAATATATATCATGAACTATAAATAAATATATTTATAATTAATTTACCCTTTCTTTTTTCTTTAAAATAATCCGATAAAGTGTGACATTTTTGTTAATATTGGAATTCTAGTAATTCAATAGATTACTTTCTAAACCCTCTACAGAAAACATAATTGCCAATATAACTTAAATGTTTATTAGAATTTGTTTATTGGGGTTCAAAAAATATATTTATCTTAGTTTTATATCATTTGAGTACTATTATATATTAATAAATATATATAACATTCGATAGATAAAAAAAATTCTTTCTTCAATATTTAAAAATGAATAAAGTTTTTGGAATGGGATGGAATGAGATGAATTTTATACTATTTGATAGGGCAAAGCATCTAGTTTTTTTACTTGTTTGGTTAATATCCCCATTCGTCCCCCTTTCATGGAAAAATGGACATCAAAGTTCACTCGATTTGGTCAAACATCTTCCACTTAGCCATTCTCTTAGCCATATTCCAATAATTCATTTTCACGAATCAGTAATTTGTGAACTAACACATATAATACTATGAATACATACACACACGAACACGCACACGCACATGCATACGTACACGCATACGCGCGCGCGCGTACACGCACACACACGCACGCACGCACGCACACGCACACACGCACGCACGCACGCACGCACACATGCACACATGCACACACACACACACACACACACACACACACACACACACACACACACACACACACACACACACACACACACACACACACACATACACACACATTTTAAACGTCACATGGTCGCGACATTCGGTGCTACCAATTGTTTGTAACCGGCCATAGACATAGGATCTGTAGGCTGAGTGATCCCCAGATTTTTGAGGAGTGGGAGTAATGCTCGGGTAGAAAAAGACAAAAGACGCACTGGGTCTGTGATCGTGCGTTGTCTGCGAGTCCCCTCATCTGTTACTCCCACTTCTTGATGGTTCAGTCCTATGCCTATGTAACCGGCTAGCGGCTGAACTGTTTTGATTCCGAGTGCAAGAGTTACCGAAGGTACTTAAGACAGCGCTTTTGAAGAAATAAATATTATTTCTCCTAAAATGGAAAATTTCCGAACAAATCGTGATCTTTTTAATTATTTGCGTGAAAACCATCTGGATTTATCAGATTTCGAAGCTTTAGCAAGCGAAATAACAACATCTTTTAACACTAAGTTACCCAAATGCGCATCGGAAGCATTAAAATGAAAAATTTCCAATTTCACGAAGACCTTGAAATCAAAATGGTTATCTAGTCGTTACGATTACAATAAATTCATTACAAAGAATAAAAATTGGTTAGATTGCGAATTTTCTTTTCCGAACGAAATACAGAATTTAATTCCTACTTCTTCACGTATTCCTCCTAATAGATCAAAGAATTTCGAAGATTTCTCCGAACGATATAAAAGAAAAAAAACTGAAGAAGTACGGAATAATCCAAAAATGGTCGACTTTATTGTTCAAAAAAATTTAAAATCTGATGACGCGCTATTTATATATGATTTTATCCAGAGACATCCAGAACATGTAAAAAAAGTCAAACAATTCTGTGAAGAAATCGAAAGTGGAACTGATTTGATTAATAAAGAAACTGCATTAAGTACTTTTGTTTCTGTAAAATTAACACGCAGTCAGTATAATATTATTCGTGACATCACAAAATTTAAATTTAGAGTATTACCTAGTTGTAATCAAATTCAATTAGCGAAAAAAGATTGCCTCCCACAGCGAGAATCAATAGAAATTTCTGAAATAGGTGTTAAAGTCTCTCTACAAAGTCTTTTAAATCACACTGCATTTAGATTCATAAAACTGCTACGTCCTCATTTAAGTGCACCTGCAAATTTAACGATGATATCTAAATGGGGGTGTGATGGTGCCTCCGATCAATCGCGTTACAAATTAAATTTTGATTCTCCTTTGCATGATGATTCTAGCATCTTTATATGCAGTTTCGTACCAATAAAAATTTATTCTAACGAAAATGGCGATGTATTGTGGCAAAACGATTCCCCTTCTTCAACTCGTTTCTGTAGACCGATCGAATTTAAATTTGTAAAAGAAGAGGCAGCTGAAGTGAAAACTATCGTTGAGAAAATCAAGGAAGAAATTTCTTCTTTGATACTATTTGTCTCTGAAGAAGGAATTTCAATGAAGCATACGCTTTTATTTACTATGATCGATAACAAGATCTGTAACATAATGACAAATACTAAATCATCAATGAAATGTTATCTTTGTGGAGCGTCTCCAAAACAAATGAATGATTTAAATTCAATGAAAAGAAATATTGTGAAAGATGAATACTTATCGTTCGGACTTTCCTCATTACATTGTTGGATTCGCTGTTTCGAATGTTTATTACACATTTCGTACAGAATTAAGGGGGGAAACCACAGTAGAGCACGAAAAAGTAAGGCTATTTTCGGGAATTTTTTTTGGGTCAATGAAATGATGAATCAAAAATCTGTAAAATAAGCAGTATAACATCATAAACGAACTACAATTTAAAATTTTTTGACGCATTTTTATTACAAAATGGCGGCTGTGCAGCACTTGTCCTATGGCGCCTATTTTTACAGGAGGGCCCATGGGCGGACATCTACAGTCCGTAATTTTTGACCTGGAACAAAAAATGAAAGTTTTTTAGGTTCTATATATAAATGGGTATGGAACTGCGTAGGATTTTTTCGATATGTTAATTTTTCGCAAAATGGCGCACGTTTTAAGAAAAACTTGCAAATGTAACAAAAAAAAACGCCATAAAATTGTTGATAAAAAAAAACTATATAATATAAAAAAAAACCCTACGCAGTTCCATAGAGAAAGGTATTCTGAATATACTGTGAAAATTTCAAACCGATCGGTAAAGATTTATTCAAGTTATGTGTCCGCCCAGTTAAAAAAAAGTGGTTTCGAGAAAAACGCGTTTAAAGTTTTAAGTACTGTAAAATCATATAATATTTTTATATACCTCTAATCGGCGATGCCTGCACCATACAACTGGCCTTCTTCGTCAATTTCCTGTTGATGTTTGGCCTTTCGAATTGACATCTGGTCGATTCTGGCCTGTTTTGCGCCCTCTGTCATGGATCGCTCCGCCTTCTGTATTCGCCTTTCATTTAATTCCATACACAGCTCATAACTTTTCGGGCCGTTTTTCATCTCCATGACTTCGATTATGCGTAAAACGGACAGTAACCCGTCATTAAAAATGCACGAAGCGATGTTGACAGCAATAACGATAACTTTTTTGCCTGAATTTAAAGTTTTTGGAGCAATCGCCCACACTGTCGAATTCAAACTTTCATTATTATTTTGTGTGAAACCGCCGATGCAGCGAGTGAGAAGATCATCCGCAGTGAGTTGTTCGTAAACTGGCTTAATTGCTTCATAAACTACATCAGACATTGGTGGTTTGTGCGTATAGGTAGCCAAAGTGTTAGAAGATTTCGCCCTTTGCCACGAGCACCATGAATTTTCTCCAGTCGGGCAATTGTCGTGTTGGGGATGGTTATCCGTAGATATTTTGTGAAGTAATGTGGCCCATATAGCTGTCTTCATTTTTTCGACTGATTCGCAATTTCTACGAATAGCTAACCCGAAATATATTGACAGTTCGTCGATCAGTTTACCTGTCAATTTCCCTTTTCCTCCCAAGCCTTTTGTGCGTTTCTTCAAATTACGGAGGTGGGTTGTGTGCGTTTTTGTACGTGATCTACGCATTCCTTTTTAGTTATCGTCACGTTTTCGTACGGTTCAGCATCTGTGCTAAATTACAGCGCGCGCCGGAATCACAAAAGGCGCTCGGAGCATACCTGAGAGGCGTTGCTGCAGAATGGAAAATTTGGGTATTTACACATTTTTGCGGCACTCTTTTGGAATATTATTCTTAAGACCCTAAAGCACCTTACAAGCGAAAAAAAAAAATTTCGATTTTTTCAAAATTTTACTGTGGTTTCCCCCCTTAATGTCAAATGTTGGGCAGTGAGGAATGAGAGTGATAAACGAGAAGTCGAGCAAAGAAAACGCGAGATACAAACTGCCTTCAGAACGAGAACAGGTCTTTTAGTAGACATTGTTAAACAAGGAACAGGTACATCCAATGATGGTAATACTGCTCGAAAATTTTTTGCTGATCCAAAATTATCAGCTGCCATTACAGGTTTAGATGAGAATTTGATAACTCGATTTGGAGTTTTGTTACAAGCAATCGCTAGTGGTAAAAGAATTAATCTATCAGAGTTCGAATCTTACAGTTTTAAAACTGCCGAAATATTTGTATCGTTATACCCTTGGTACTACATGCCAGTATCTATTCATAAATTATTAATTCATGGCAAAGATATTATAAAAAATGCTATTGTACCAATAGGACAATTGTCTGAAGAAGCTCAGGAAGCCAATCATAAATATTTTCGAAAATATAGAGAAAATCATTCGCGAAAAATGTCGCGGATACAAAATAATGAAGATATTTTTAATAATTTGATGATTGCTTCAGATCCAATAATATCAAGTTCGCGAAAATTGATGGAACGTAAAAAGAAAGAATTAACTGATGATGCAAAATGTTTATTATATTTCAGCGATGATAATGAAAATTATGATGACTAAATTAAAAAAAATAGATGTGAGAGGCAAGGGGACTCACAAAAATTAAGCACCCCGAGGGATCAAATATCTGCCACGTCCACGTCGTTGATCCTGGGTAGCGCTGAGAGCAGATAAAATAATAAATATTTGTTTGTTAAATCAAATTGTTAATATCAGTATACTTTGATAGATTTGCGTGTTACGTTTTTTCTCGTCCACTATATCACAAACAATATAAAATTTAAATTTAATCAAATTCTAGACTCATTTATGTATTATATTAGTTTAAGGTCATCACTAAAAATTAAATTAACCTCGATTTTTGTTTTTTTTCATAAAAAATATTATATATTTATCATTGCTTATTTTTAAATACTCAATTAACTTCATACGTTACAGTTGTGGAATAATCATCTATATATTTTATCGATAACAGTAAGTTGCAGGTAATCTTAATTTCATACACTGAAAATATACGAATCGTACATCATTCATATAAAATTTCAAGTAATTCCATTGCAAAATGTAGAATTTATAAGCAAATGACCGAAAAATGACGCATTCGTCCCACTGTGCGCCGCCACCGCTACCGCCGGCTGCATTGGCTTCACCAGGGAAACTCCACAATCACGGCCGCCACAGTCACGACCAAACTTTACTCGAAACGTGAATAAAAATATATATAACAATATACAATATGTATAACAATTAACGAGGCTAAAGCCAGCAGCCGGACTTGAAAGCCGAATCTTGCGCTGGAATCTATTGACGTAGAATACGAAGAGGGAGGGGCTAAAATAAAACTAATTCTTTTCTAATACTAATACTTACAATTGTTGATTAATAATGGTTTCCGGTGGCAAATACATTATTACACATTCCATTTATGCATTATGTTTTTAAACAATAAATATAAATACTCATGATTCACACATATGGTAATCATAAATAATGTCTAAAAAACATTTTAACATATGTGAATCATGAGTATTTATATTTATTGTTTAAAAACATAATCAATGCATAAATGGAATGTATTTGCCATCGGGAACCGTTATTAGTCAATAATTGTAAGTATTAGTATTAGAAAAAAATTAATTTTATTTTGCCCTCCCCCCCTCCGTATTCTACACCGCTAGATTCCAGCATTCGACTGCCAAGTCCGGCTGCTAGCTTCAGTCTTATTATTCTATTTATTTAAATATTTCTTTAGATTACTGAAATAATTTATAAATAACTTTCAAATAAACATTACTTTATTTTTATCTGTATTAATTTTTACTTGTCTGCTAATTATACGTATATTACTAATAAAAATTATATTTTGTTGCAGAGGCATCGTATGTTTCAAAGAGGACGGAAGAACTATAATCGGAACGCAGCGCCAGCGTCGCCCGCAGTTCCGTCTGCAATGCCTACAACGTACGTTGCACTATCGCTAATCATAATCGCGCCTCCTCAGTCACAAGCGATGTATCCAGCCGTGCCAGGATGTACGTCGATGCATCAATATCCAGGATGTATAATTTATCATCATCCTGGTAATATGATGCATTATCATCCGGGTAATATGATGCATCGTACATCATCTGGATGTATGTGTATGGGGGGGGGGGGTCCTCAGGCCATATGCACACATTCTAATAATATTACATATCTTACATCTTTATAAATTGTATTACATATAAAAATATATATTTTAAATAAATATAAAATATATTTAAAAATAAAATTATGTCATAATACTTTCCCCAAAAAACTAGCTCTTTTTTCGATAGGCTAAGTTGTTAAATAAAAAATCAAAGCAAAATCTTAGTACTGGAAATAGGTAATAATATATCTAAATTCTTAGAAAATAATATATCTAATTCCTTTTGATTTATAAGGTAAATTCTGTATATTATATACCAAAATAATTATAATTTCAAAACAAATTCAACAAAATAAAATTTACTTTTGTAATTGTATTTATTGTCCATTTAGCTCATTTTACATATTCAATGTTCTAAAATTTGAGGCTCAAAATTCTAGCAAGAAACTGCTTCAAAAATTAAATACAGTGTTCCAAAATTTGCTACTCACGACTTAAAATATAACAAGAAAGTATTCAAAGAATTCAGCAAAAGTTATTTGTAATTTTTTATTTCAAATATGGTTTGTGAGATATAAGACTTTCTATTTTAATTGTTGGAGATCTTTTCTTGCTAAAATATTTTGAGCCTCTAATTTTAAAATATTAATATGTAAATGAGCAAAATAAACAATAAATATCAATTGCAAAAGTAAATTTTATTTTCTTGAATTTGTTTTAAAATAAATATTATTTTGGTATATAACATACATTTACTTTATCACAAATCATAAAAAACTAGATATAAAATATTATTTTAGCACTAAGATATTGTTTAGATTGTTTGCTTAGCCTATCTCTATTTAATTTGTTGTATATAATTCGCACTAAATCCATATAAATTTGGCTATCTCAAGTTATTTTTTCTTACTGACAATAAGAAAGAATGTACGCACATGCATGCCTACGTAAAAGAAAGCGTGCGTGTGTAGCTGCGTAAGGCCTATTCTACAATGCGTTGCATGTTGGTATCGTGGGCCGTACGCCGCAAGAATTGACCAATCACATTCGAATGTAAGAAAAGTATTTAACTATGATTGGCCAATTCCCATGGTGCACGGCCCACGACATACGACGCATTGTAGAACAGGCCTTACGCAGCCACGCACCGATATCGCACGCAAGAGTACACTCGAAATAAACACGAAATTTTCACAGTCATAAATTTTTTATATTAAAGCACCTAGGCTCATTTCTGATAGCACAATATTGTTCTACGATGTCCATCCTACAATGGACGACGTTTTCTTTTACGTAGGCATGTACGCACATTCTTTCTCATTGGCAGTAAGAAAAAATAACTTGAGACGGCCAAATTTATATAGATTTACTGCGAATTGTATACAACAAATTAAATAGAGATAGGCTAAGAGATAACGAGTACGGTCGTGTGTTTGCATGCATCAGAGTCAGAGAGAGAAAGAGAGGAGAGAGAGAAAGAGAGGAGAGAGAAAGAGAGAGAGAGAGAAAGAGAGAGAGAGAGAGAGAGAAAGAGAGAGAGAGAAGCGAGAGAGCAGAGAGAGAGAGAGAAAGCATATGTGTAAAGAATCAAATGTAAGCACATAGTCCAAAGGTAAAAAGATGAATGATAAATCAGTGACATCTGTCCCAACACCCAGGAACTAATCTACTGCACTTTTGACTCTTCCCACAGATATCGCACGCAAGAGTACAGACGAAATAAACACGAAATTTTCACATATATAAATCTTATTTATTAAAGCACCTAGGCTCATTTCTGATAGCACAATATTGTTCTACAATGTCCACACTACAACGGACGACGATTGTTTTATACCTGCAAAGTGTGAAAATTTCATACGAAGAAGATGTTTCTACGAGTCAATGTCAGAAGCCAACAACGAAATTGTAATTTTCCACTTTTGTTTGTTTCGCTTATAAAATCGTGTCGTCCGTTGTAGATTATTGCCTATACTTTAATTATAGAGAAGGATTTTTAGATCTGTTAATGCAATTAGTATAAATTATATGTGCAAAAATTACCGCGTTTGGTCGGTAAAGGACGACTTCAGCAATATAAATCTTTACAACATAAATCTAAATTTGAATTTTAATTAAAAATAAATATTTATATATATATATATAGTTATTCAAAGCTCTCATGTCTTAACTTTTTCTTAAGAGAACAAAAAAACATAAAAAAGTCAACGTGTGAGAAAACATGAAAATGAACGAGAACACGAGAATATAAAAAAATAAGAAACTGAGAGACCAAGACAGTATCAAAGCAAATGAGAAAGAATATAAATTTTTGAAATTACTAAATGTGATAAAGTAAATATTAAGAAAATTCACAAAAATATAAATTACTTTTTTTTCAAACGCTTTCTTTTTTTCTTCCTTCTTCTAAATTTCTTTATTTTCTCTTTTCTTCAGCTCTTTTCTTCTCCTTTATCCTTTATTTTCTTTCTTCCCTCTAATTTTTTCTTCATCTATTCTGTATTATTT